>NW_027467568.1:107500-110000 GCF_046742065.1 Oratosquilla oratoria
TGTATATGTATATATATATATATATATATATATATATATATATATATATACATATATATACATATATATATGCACATACATATACATATAATGTACATATACATATACATATACATATGTATATGTATGTATATGTATGTATATGTATGTATGTATGTATGTATGTATGTATGTATGTATGTATGTATGTATGTATGTATGTATGTATGTATGTATGTATGTATGCATGTATATATGTATGTATGTATATAAATCTTTTCGTATTTGTACCTTTTTTATGGTGTTTACATATTGTCTTTTATAAGACTATAGTTATTTATTTGTTTTATCATCATCCTCTGTGATACACAAGTGATCTTTATTATTTTAAATTTCCTATTGTATTGATCATAACTGTGAAACTTAATCATCTTTTATATTCTGAAACTTTTCTCTGCTGCAATGAATCTACTGTTCCCAATTATCCTTCTTGTCTTCAACCTTTTTTTCATTAAAGAACGGCCTTTCTTATTTGTTTTCTTTAACGTCGGTTTTCTAATGATTTTGACCATAAAGTCTTCTCATTTTTCTTTTCTTTTAACTAGTTCTCTTGTTTTCTAATCGGTTGGACATTTCATCTAAATATTTTTTTGTCTAAGTTTCGTCTCTATTCCTAGACCTCATCGTCTTTCCCTCTTCTTTCTATGCACCTTAATTTTACTTCTTTCTATTTCTTTTAATTGTCCTTCGTCCAATATCTCCTTTTTTACCTCCTTCTTTTATCTTTTGCTAACAGTCTGGAGTGCATGAATATATGAATATTCTTGCGACAATTTTAAGCAGGAAAGTAATCAGGCTTCACTTGATCTTTGCAGTGATAAAAATGACAGCCTATTGTGGTGTTCATGGAACATTTCTGTTGAATTTATCTACTGTGCTCATTCTATTTGAATTCTCTTATGTATCCTGTCTGACTTATCATAAGCCTTTATCTGAAAGGAAGTTGACTACACTATTTTTAGCATGCTGGTTTAATTGTGTTTACCAATGGATTAAATGATTCCAAAGTTAAACAGTTCTTGTGAGCATTAAGTGAAAGCGTATTCTAACTCAAACATCAGTTGTTTCAAATGTTTTCATTAGGAAAGGAAAGGAAAAAATTATTGCACAGGGCACCCCGCCATTGTCTTTATTCTCGTTCTTTACAGATTCATGTTCTGAGCCCTTCTTTATTTCTTCTTGCTTTCTGTTTCCTTTCCATACCACTCTGAACGCACCGCTTCTCGTCCGATCAGCGACGTTGAGCAGCGTTGGGTCTGGTTAGTACTTGGATGGGTGACCGTCTGGGAACACCAGATGTTGTTGGTATTAGGAAGCTCGATGGCTGAGCGGGTTAGGGCGTCGTTACTTGCGGTGAAGGTCGAGGGGATGGCGGTTCGAATCCTGCCACCAGCGAAGTTGAACCAAGGGCATTGTTCATTAAATTCCACGTTATAAAGCTCTCTGTGAGGGGCACCGTCCTAGCTTTCTGATAGTGGGGAGTTTGTGACGTTAAACCATGTCATCATCATCATTATCCTTTCAGGATTCACACATTCTTCTCCTGTGGAATCTTTGCCTTACGTACTTATGTGAAAGCCTTTAAAGTGTAATGAGATATTCTAACTTTAAATTTTTTCTTCAGGAAATCAAAACCGCTTATCAAATCTCATTCATCCAAACTGGACTCCGTTCATATGACCAATCCTTCGAGCTTCACAACTATTTTTTTCTTTTCTTTTCCTTTCTCCAGGCAAATGTCTCGACTCTTCAGATCTATATTTTTTCTTACTTCACCATTCCGTTCCATTGTTTCGATTGTTGGCTCTTTTCTTTCTTAAAGACATTTTTCCTTTAACGTCTCCTCTCAAAATAGATCTTGATATATACACACATATACCAAAGGCTTTTTCCACCTTAGAAGGGAGGTAGCCAAAAAAAACAAAGGCATAAAAACCATTCCCGCCCATTCCATTCCCTACATACTCCACTCCCCTCTACCTTCTTCCCTCCCTCATATCATGGCACCTACTGGATGACAGGTCATCCCTGCATCTTGTCCACTGCCCTGGGTCAGAAGCAGTGCCTCAAGACACAGCACATCCACAGCAAGGCCGCTTCATTAAATCGGCGACTACCCCCTCTCCGTCTCCATATGAAGAAAAGGAGAAGACGGGGAGAAATCCCTTCGGGCTGCGTCAATTTAATGTATTTCTCATACATACTCCCTCAATTCTCCTCCCCCATCTCCTCCCCCTCATGCATCACAGCATTATCCATACACAACTATTCTCCATTCACCCCTATCTTCTGTCCTCTCCCGTCTCTCCTCAACAGATATTCCCCTCTTTTCCAATGCTCCTTTCACCCCATCCATCCATCTCATCATTGGTCGACCCCTAATGTTCACTCCTTCCACCTCTGCCTTCCACACCTCTTTTACTAGTCTTTTTTCACTCATTCTTTCCATGTGTCCAAACCA
>NW_027467568.1:117500-135000 GCF_046742065.1 Oratosquilla oratoria
CCAAACCAAGCACTAATGACGCAAGCAATCAATAAAGTTGTATTTTGGTATGTTTCAAAATAAACTTTGTTTTTATTCTTCACACCTGTATTTTACATGTTTGCATGTTTTCCACACAGTATACGATCTGTACTGTAGTATAAATTTTCAAATATAAAAACAATGTCTAAAGAAAGAAAATGAAATAATAAACTTAGAAATTGTTGACAAAATATGACTTTATGGTGATTACAATATCATTACACAGCATAATATACTTACGGTAATTTAACATAGACCAACTTACGACCAGATCGATTTACGACCAGTCAGTCGTAGCCAAACGCAACCGTAAGTTGACAACAACCTGTAATTCGGTGTGCTTTAATTTTTTTTCTATTTTTCACACCTGGGGTATTGGCTGCTTGTTATTGTGGCAAAGTAGCATGCAGTCGATACTTTAGGGTCTATATGGGGCGCCCCTACGGACCAGAGCCACACATCATTTTGTCTATGATAGAAGAAATTCTGTTCATAGAGAAATGATGACACTTTTATACTACGACTGTCCCTCCGTTATGCTATCCCCCAACCCCTTGTTGCTGTCCTGTACCATTTCTCTGAGTATTCTCTTTCTGATTGGGGGAACTCCCTGTGGTGGGGGAAAAGAATACTGCCACCAAGTTTTCCCACTTGGATCGTAAGAGGCGAGAAGAAAGGGACGGGGAGAGGGACTAGGCATCCTTCTCCCTGTAGCCCCACGGGGCACACATCCTAAAGACAAAAGTGAAGGCATAAGGGGTGCTGGCGGGCCTCGGGCCAGCGCCCTAAGGTTTGGGTCTTTTAATGTGCGTGGATGTGGTACAGATGAGAGTAAAAGGGAAGAGATAGGTAGTATGTTTGTGAGAAGAAAGTTGGATGTGTTGGCTTTGAGTGAAACTAAGTTGAAAGGGAAGGGTGAGTGTATGTTTGGGAGTGTAAGTGGGAGGTTATCAGGAGTGAAGAGAGGGCGAGGGAGGGAAGGGGTGGCTATTCTTGTAAGTGAGGAGATAGGTAAAGGGGTAGTGGAGTGGAAGGAGGTTTCCTCAAGGATAATGTGGATGAAGGTGAAACTGGGAAAGGAGATGTGGGTCTTTGTAAGTGCATATGGGCCGGGCAGTGAGAAGAGCATGGAAGAAAGGGAGGCCTTTTGGATAGATTTAAATGAGTGCATAGAGGGTTTAGGAAGAAATGTCAATGTAATAGTACTGGGAGACCTTAATGCTAGAGTGGGAAATGGTCCAATCGATGGAGTGGTTGGGAAGTGTGGAGTTCCAGGAAAGAATCGTAGTGGAGAGTTGATGGTGGAAATGTGTCTAGAAAGAGAGTTGATGATAGCAAATACAGTGTTTCGGAAGAAAGTCAAGCATAAGTACACATGGGAGAGGGTGGTGGAGGGAAGGGTGGTAGATAGAGCGCTAATGGATTATGTAGTGGTAAATAGGATTATGATAGGAAGAGTTAAGGATGTACATGTGCTAAGGGGAGAAGGTGGGGGAATATCAGATCATTTTTTGGTGGAAGGTAAGTTGAGAGTGGAGGATAGATGGAGAAGGAGGAAAGGGACAAAAGGTAGGGATGTTCTTAGAGTGAACTCCTTGAATGAAAAGGAAAAGGAGAAGGAGTACGTAAAGAAGCTGAAGGAGGAGTGGGAGGGAGTAAAGGATAGAGCAGAGATGGGTGTGGAGGAGGAATGGGGATGGTTCAAGGAGGGAGTCTTAAAGTGTGCAAGGATGGTGTGTGGAACAAGAAGGACAGGGGGAAATAGAAGAAAGGGTAGTGAATGGTGGGATGAGGAAACAAAGAAGGTTGTAGAAGAGAAGAAGCGAGCATTCACAGATTGGTTACAAAAGAGGACAGGGGAGTCATATGAGAGGTACAAAGAAAAGAAAAGAGAAGTAAAGCAAAAGGTAAAGGAGGCAAAGAGGAGAGCAGATGTGAAATGGGGCAAGAGTATGACAGAAAATTTTGAAAGTAATAAAAAGATGTTTTGGAAAGAAATTAAGAGAGGAAGAGGAGGCGAATCAAGTAGGGAAGAAAAGGTAAAAGGTACAGATGGAGAGTTGATAATGGAAGAGATGGCAGTGAGGGGAAGATGGGCAGAATATTTTAGGGAGTTGCTAAATGTGAAGGAGGATAGGGAAGGAAAGATAGCTGCAGTGGGAAATACGAAGAAAATGAGAGTGATGAGTGAGGAGAACGGAGGAGAAATAAGGAAGGATGAGGTGAAGGCAGTTGTAAAGATGATGAAAGCAGGTAAGGCACCTGGTCTGGATGGATGTCATGCAGAATGTCTGAAAAAGGGAGGTTCAGTGATGGTGGACTGGTTGGTGAGATTATTTAATGTTTGCTGGAGAGAGGGTAGAGTACCGGAGGACTGGAGTAGTGCCTGTATAGTTCCTCTTTACAAGGGAAAAGGGGACAAGTGTGAATGTAGTAATTTCAGAGGGATTAGCCTGTTGAGTGTAGTAGGGAAGGCTTATGGGAGAATCTTAATTGAGAGGATTAGGAGAGGAACAGAAGGAGTAATTGGTGAGGAACAGTGTGGATTTAGGACGGGTAGAGGTTGTGTAGATCAGATCTTTGTGGTAAGACAGATATGTGAGAAAGCTATAGGAAAGGGGAAGGATGTTTTTTGGGCTTTTATGGATCTGGAAAAGGCTTATGATAGGGTAGACAGAAAGGCACTGTGGGAGGTTATGCAGATTTATGGGATAGGAGGAAAGCTTTTGGGAGCTGTCAAGAGTTTTTATGTGAGTAGTAGAGCATGTGTTAGGATTGGAAATGGAGAGAGTGAGTGGTTTGAAGTAAAGGTGGGACTTCGTCAAGGATGCGTTATGTCGCCCTGGCTGTTCAACTTATACATGGATGGGGTGGTGCGAGAGGTGAATGCTAGGGTAGTGAGTCAGGGATTGGAGATGGTTAAAGAAAATGGAGAGAAGTGGGAGGTGAGCCAGCTGTTGTTTGCGGACGACACTGCGCTTGTGGCAGGGTCAGAGGAGGGATTGAGGAAGCTGGTGGCAGAGTTTGGGAGAGTATGTGATAGAAGAAAGCTAAAGATAAATGTGGGTAAAAGTAAGGTGATGAGATGTACAAGGGGTGAAAGTGGCAGTAGACTGGAAGTGAACATTAAGGGAGAGCGACTGGAGGAAGTGGATAGTTTTAGATACTTGGGTGCAAGTGTAGCAGGAAAAGGTGGAGTGAAGGTGGAGGTAGAATGTAGATTGAGAGAAGCGAGTAAATGCCTTGGTGGTTTAAAGAGTGTAATGAGAAATAGACATTTGGGAATGGATGCGAAGAGGAGACTGTATGAAGGAGTGATTGTGCCAACAGCACTGTATGGGGCAGAAACGTGGAACATAAGAGAAGAAGAGAGAAGGAGTTTGAATGTGTTTGAGATGAGGTGTCTGAGAAGTATGGTGGGGGTTACTAGGCTAGATAGAGTGAGAAATGAGGAGGTGAGGAGGAGAACAGGGGTGAAAAAGGATTTGGGAGAGAGGGTTGATGAAAGAATATTAGGATGGTTTGGACACATGGAAAGAATGAGTGAAGAAAGACTAGTAAAAGAGGTATGGAAGGCAGATGTGGAGGGAGTGAACATGAGGGGACGTCCTAGGATGAGGTGGATGGATGGGGTGAAGGGGGCTTTGGGGAAGAGGGGAATGTCTGTTGAGGAAGGAAGGGAGAGGACGGAAGACAGAGGTGAGTGGAGAATGGTTGTGTATGGATGATGTTGTGACTGCATGAGGAGGAATAGGCGGGGGGGGGGGGGTAGTATGTGTGAGTAAATTTTGACGCAGCCCGAAGGGATTTCTCCCCGTCCTCTCCTTATATGCAAAGGGGGACGGAGAGGGGGGGTCGCCGATTAAATGAAGCGGCCTTGCTGTGGATGTACTGTGTCTTGCGACACTGCTTCTGACCCAGGGCGGTGGGCAGGGTTCAGGGATGACCCGTCATCCAGGAGGTGCTCAGATGAGAGGAAGGGTGGGAGGGGTGTGGAGTGTATTTAGGGATGAAATGGGTGGGAGTGTTTTTGTGCCTTTCCTTTTGTGGCTACCTCCCTTGGAAGGGGGAAAGAGCCTTGGTATATGTATGTATGTATGTATTTTATAGTTTTGTATGTTTTGCACACAATAAACGATCAGTATTGTAGTACACAGTATTTGAATTAAACCCTTAAAGGTGTAAAAAAATTAAAATAGAAACAATATCTAAGGAAAGAAAATGAAATAATAAACTAAGAAAATGTTGATATTTTTTATAGTGATTACACTATCATTACACAGCAAAATATAATTATGGTAACTTAACATAGGCCGACTTACGACCAGATCGGTGTACTACCAGTCATTCGTAACCAAACGCAGTCGTAAGACGACGACTACCTACACAAGAAATTTCGATCTGCATGTCGTGTCTGTTACAGTTGACCTTTGGACATATAGACAAATGCGTTCGTACATTGGGATCACATATCATTTCATTGATGATTTTTAACTTCAATCAACAATGTTGGCATGCAGAAGATTCAAAGGGTCCCACATATCAGAAAAAATTCATGCCATTTTCACCGAAATCATCATAAGCTTTAACCTAGAAAAACGCACGCACACACACACACACACACAGACACACACACACACACACACACACACACACACACACACACACACACACACACACACACACACACACACACACACACACACACACACACACACACACACACACACACACACACACACACACACACACATACATACATACACACACACACACACACACACACACACACACACACACACACACACACACACACACACACACACACACACACACACACACACACACACACACACACACACACACACACACACACACACACACACACACACACACACACACACACACACACATATATATATATATATATATATATATATATATATATATATATATATATATATATATATATATATCCACAAGAAATTTCGATCTGTTTGTCGTGTCTGTGTTACAGTTGACATGGTTGCGACTTCCAGCTAGTTGAACATTCACCATATTCACCTGATTTGGCTCCCTCAGACTACTATCTGTTTCCCAAGATGAAAAAAGTGCTCAGCGGTCACCATTTTCCCACGGACAATGACGTCGTTGGATTAACCCAGATGTTGGATTAACCCAGATATCATTCTTCCAATGATTATATTTAAACAAAGTAAAAAAGAAATAAATAAGTAAAGACAAATAGGAACGTGATTTTAGAGATGAATTTTAATACTTGGCCTTTGTTCGAAGGAGCATCAGCAGGAGCGAAGCAAAATGAAATAACATTTAAAAAATTTCCCAAGAAAATAATGATGTCATATAATGACCTATGGACTCTCTAGGCTTATTGATAAAATGAGTTACCTCTTGCAAAGTGGACCAAACATTTACCATGGAACAGGTAGGACAATGTCGTGCTCTTTTTCTAAAAATAATTTTAATTGATTAACAATATAGGGCCTCTATGTAGATGTATAATTGAGGCTGTGAATAGATTACAATAAAAAAGAGAGAAAAAAAAAACATTGGGTTTAACCGACTAAAGCATAATTACAATTGTAAGTTGCTTTTGATTTCAACCTCTTGCTCAGAACTTACTTCTATTCAATTGAGTGCATGGCACTTCTTTAAGTTACAAAGATTAAGGACGAGCTCAAGAGCTATTGAGCATCTAAGTCATGGAAACACCTTTCACATTTTGTATTCACCTACTGAACTTGAGCTACTACGCTCATGCATTTATAGTGATATTGATATTAATATTGATATTGATAGTGTTATTGATAGTGATATCGATATTGATATTGATATTGATATTGATATTGATATTGATATTGATATTGATATTGATATTGATATTGATATTTATACTGATATTGATATTGATATTGATATTGATATTGACATGATATTGATATTGACATTGACATGATATTGATATTGATATTGATATTGATATTGATATTGATAGTGATGTTGATATTGATATTGATATTGATATTGATATTGATATTGATATTGATATTGATATTGATATCAATATTGAAATTGGTATTAGATTTTATATTAATATTTATATTTATGTTTTTATTTACATATCTATACTGATATATATCTTAAAACACCTTTGTGTGTCTGTAACGATGACAAATATTCCTTCACTAAAAATCACAGCATTCGCCAGCTTTCAACACTTTAATGTAATTTACACATGTTCATAGACAGAGCCCAAAGTATTTCATTCATGGAAGAGGTAGACCCCGTCTGAGCAAGGTCGAAACTTCCTCAGGTTCCCAACCATGGGTCCAGAGGTTCTGGAAGGAGGCCATGCGAATTTCCAAGTGATATCCAAGTGAGATGGATTAGGAAAAATAGAGGATTTGAGGGAAGAAGGAAGCTTTGAGAGGACAATCTGGATAAATCACTTAAGCAAGATGCTGTAATGATTGTAATTTGTTTTATATTGTTTGTTTTTGTTTTGTCGTCATTTGTCTGTTTGATTTTCATTTATTGTTGGTTGTATGTTAATTTATTGTTATTTGCTGTTTGCCTGTTTGTTTATTGTTTGACTGTACCTATGCATTTATTTATGTTCTTTATTTGTTATTTACATTATTATAGTTTTTATTTACTAATTTATAATTATTATGATTTTTTCCCATCCGACCTAGATATGGAGCAAAAGGTCTCCTGTCGGCATGCTCCGCCTTTGTAGTCCTTTGTAAGTGTGCTGGCCCGACTGACAGGCTGAAAGCCTACCTGGGAGCAGAAATAAAATGAAAATGATGATCCAAGTGAGACTTCAGACCAAAATCTGATAGTAGTTAGTCGTTCCCAAACAACTTGATTTAATTCTAAACTAATTGACATGGATAATTAAATGGGAGTACATAATCATAGTTATCATAATCTTAGAATCTGAAAATCAACTGGGCTTGAGTTGCCATTTTAAGTCCTTTAAAAGAAAATCACCACTTTACACTCACATCTGACCCCAATAAATTTAAAATCTTCTGGTGATTGTCATAGGAAAATATGTAAAGTATATCACTATGTAAAGGGTATCAATGAATCTATTTCCTTTTTTTAAGTTGTTCACACTAGAACTGTAAAAAGCAAAACTCTAAACTTTTTGCTTTGTTTTCAATAATATGTATACAAAGATTACTATAAATTCCTTGGACACGTATTTTTTCAAAGATGAATAAAAACATACGATACTAAATAGAACAAAATAATTAGGTAAATTAATTTATGAAATTTAAATGGTTAAATCAGATAATCGTTAGCTTGTCAGGGAAAAGAAATATCTTAAATTAGCTAGAAAATATGCATGCAGCCACATGGTTAGAACAGCTTAGGTAATAGGCAGGCTTAAATTGACTGGTGTTCTCTCGCTAACATGAACACTATTTGTATCTGGAATTCAGTAACTTTACCATCTTATCATAAAAATTACATAGAGCTATTGATCCACATATTTAAAAAGGTTTTTCATAGCTCGGACAAGGGAAGTCTTAAAAATTTTCATAGGTTTTCTTTCAAACTTAGATTTAGATTCTTGTCACTGCCTTCATACATTCACAACATTCAACTTTCAAAGTTGGACCATAAAATCAGATGCAATCAAATCATTACTTGTGGATTCTCTTTTAAAAGTTAATTCATTTTTTTGGAGAACATGGTAAATAGCACCTTTCATGACGTCCAGAAATGCGGTCAGAAACCCCAAATGTAGTGTTGGGAGCATACATCAGGAAGCGCTGAGTATCAGTGGCCAAGACTGTTGGAACAGGTAACAGTCATTTCTAGAAAACATAGCAAACTGTGGGATTCAAACCCGTAACTAGGTAGATACAAGATCAACACGCTTTAGATTGTTTAATCATAGCCCATATAATATTTTTTTAACTACTCTTGAATTTCAAGGTATCTACATTTTTTGGGTGTACTATTCTTAATAGGGACAGTAAAGAGTATGAATGCTGATTCTTTCTTCAAGTCATTGGTATATATTTACTTTTATGACAATGTTTTTTCATAAAAAGTTGGTAATAATATAATCAATGATTATTCTCAGCTAAAATCAGAGTATACAAAATATGTAATCTAATGTAAAAGAATAACCAGCACTTATTGAAAAGTTATGCATCTATGCACAGTAACTTCAATGTCAGTAAAAAGAAATTACAATGATTAGAGTATCTAGAGAGAAAAGATGAAATAACTAAGCAGAAAAATAAAGTATAAGATAGCACAAAAATAATAATGACGGAAAAAGGAAGAAAAATTAAGAAAAAAGAACGAAAATAAGAGTTAAAGTGAAATAGAAGTAGGCACATGTAGATACAGAGATAGTAAAAAAATAAGAAAAAACAGAAAAAGAAAGAAATGAGTAAAAGCGAACAAAAAAGTTATACGGAAAGCTAAAAGAAACAATAGATATAGAATATAAAAAAATATAAATGAGTAAGGTACTGAAAGAAAAAGAAAAAGAAAGAAAATTGGAAAGAATAAAAGGAAGAAAGGGAAAAAGGAAGTAGAGAACGAAAAGAAAGAAAGAAAGAAAGAAAGAAGGAAAGAAAGAAGGAAAGAAAGAAGGAAAAAAGATAGAAAGATGAAAAGAGAGAATAAATAAATAAATAAATAAATAAATAAATAGATAAATGAATAAATAGATAAACAAAGAAAGAACTAGAAAGATAAAAAGAATAAAAAATAGAAGGTAAAGGCAAGCAAAAGCAATAAAACAAAAAAGCAAAAAAAAAGGAGAAAAAAGAAAGAAAAGAAAACGAGATAATCTTCTTGTACGTTATCTGTGTACATTATTAGTTCACTGCAATCCCATGAGATGTGACCTACTCTCAAATTCAGGTTTCACAAATAATTCTCGCTTCTCTTGCATTTGTCTGAGTAGAACATATTCAAACCCTTGCTACCCAGCGGCCGAAGAAACCAAAGCGTTTCTCATTGGTAAGTCAGAAGTTAATATAATCAAAATCAAGTAACGAGACAGAAATGGTGGTTTGGTTCAGTTTCTGACTTGCTAACTCTTTTATTACTGTAAGCTAGTTTGCAAATTTTGAGTTGCAAGTTGGAAGACGACGTTAAGCAATAAATAGATAAATAAACAAATATATAAACAAATTAGATTATATCAATACGGTAAATGAATTAATATTTTTTATATTTCTATAAGAATGTGGATGCTATTTTTCATTTTTCTTTTATACAGTGGCTCTGTGCAAAAGGAGTTGAAAGAAACCATTGCTTTGTATTCATTCCTCAGGCAGTCCCGAATATGAGGAAGAACACGCTTTGGTGGACACCTTAACCTGACCGATGATATATTGGAACTATATAAATGTCGTTCGTTATTGAATATTTGACGTATTTCTCTCTCTCTCTCTCTCTCTTTCTCTCTCTCTCTCTCTCTCTCTCTATATATATATATATATATATATATATATATATATACATATATATATATATATATATATATATATATATATATATATCTGTTCCCTTATAACCAGAGTGGTCTTTCAAAAAAATGTATTAATGCAGCAAATACTAAATAAATCTTTGCAGGTTTGATGTATTATGTGCAAGAGGTTGGTTATCATTCAACTCAATATAAACACGTTTTTTCCTGATCAGGTTATGACAACTTATTATACCAATTTTATGTAATATAATTTATTTTACCTTACTTCACATGACTTTCATACGGATTTATCCCTGCGTATAATTAAACTGGAGGAATGTGACCTTGTATAAAGAAAATTTTGTAACTTATCTTTCCAAATTTGCATACTTTTGTTTTGTGCTTTGGTTTGTCCGGAGTCCTCATTTGCTTGATTTACTTTTCCGGATTTGTTTGCGTGGAGCAAATATCCTCCTCTGTCCGCTTCCAGTTAAGACAATTAAGTTGAATGAATCATATTAACCTCTTGGCTGGCGACAGTGATATCACATGAACTAGTGTAAAGAAACAAGGTTTTCTCAAGTGCGAGCCAAGTACAAGGAAATTTCAAGGTATATTTTCTATTCGTGGACAGAAAGCTTATGACGTAGTTGACGTTCTGTAGTCAATATTCTTTTATAAAAACTCAGCTGAATAATGCTTATTAGCAAAATGACAAGTGAACTGGCAGTATATCTTAGCTTTTTGAAAGAAAGAGGGGGAGAAAACCTCATCGTCATTCAGCCTAACTTCTTAGTTTAAACTATGCCCTTTATAGTTACTTTTCAGTCTAATACCAGAAAATGCCATTTAGTCTTAGGAAAGGAGCTAACATTACAACTCTTGTCCCCTGAGATACAGTAACAACTTATTGGTAACTTATGGGTAACGCTAGACGGCTTCAAGTCACCAAAGGTGTGCTACCTTATGAACAGAAGACAGAAGAAAAGACAGCGCAAAACATAAGTACAATTACTTTTTATCTCCTTATATGGTAAAGTGGTACCGAGGGTGAGCCTAAATACAAACACAGGGGCTCTGTGTCTCTTTTATTTTTAAATAATAGTTGTGGTGGAGCTAGTTGCTATTTGTAACTAAGGAGAAAAACAGAATACATTACTTGTGGGCAAGGAAGCGTTGCGCTCGGGTTGAGCGACTTATCTCTCCAGGTGTTATTACCTATTTGAGTGGCACCTCAAGCACCAAAGCGATCCTTTTCTTGATGGGCTACCCGAACTGCTAGGGCGCCCAGCCATTCATCTCCCAGAGGAACAACCACGTGACCCAACCTGCGTAGCGTGGAGGCGGAGCCAACCTGGCTCGGGCACGCTTGACTGCTTGGCAGGTACGGTGCCAACTGTGGTGAAACTGAGGGACAAAGACCGCGTTGTGTACACGCAAAGTCCGTCTAGGCGCCAACTCACCACACATGTTTTTACGAGTTCTCAACCACCTTTATCTCCTTTCCCCTTCCCTGTCATCTACCTTCTCCTCTTCCCACCTCTCCTCCATGTGTCTTCTTCAGCACTCGCCCGTATAATTCACCAACACATCCACTTCCTCCACTGTCATTCTGTCTTATTTGTTTATTTATTTATTTATTATTATTATTATCCTTTTTAGTCTCACACACTTCCGCTCCCTTGTCGGGTCTTCCTCTTCCTCTGCTTCATTTCCTATTTGCCACATAAAATACTTGTGTCTAACCAGGAAATATTCTTTAGCGCAAATTTCATAAAGATAGATGACTAGTAATGCATTACAAATTTCTTTGTAACTTCAATCTTTTCATTATCGTTACCACCAGTGCTACCTCTTAGAACCTCTAATGGAAACAATATTTTCATGAAAGCGTGAAACCTAGACATTGATCATAGTCAAAAGAAAAAACACTTCAAAATGATTTTACAAATGGTGCATGACATTCGAAACTACATTCTAGTTTCACACACACACACACACACACACACACACATACACACACACATACTTACACATACACACATCAATTCTTCTAAATGAATAAATGATGAAGATGGACAAAATGTTCAGGATTGATTAGCAGGAATTCAAGACAACTTACTCAACCTGACTCCTCCAGACTCAATTGTAGTAACGTCGACAAAACTTACATACAATTTGGAAAGCCACCTACAACGAGCGAGCGATGAAAGCTCACTAGTACCTGCCATAGCATCTCCCTGATTTAAAAGAAATCTGTCATGAGATCGAACAAATATAACCAATACATGTCGCGGAAGGATACCTCAAGCCTTTTTGCGATACCTAAAACACAAGAAATAATAAAGATACATGAAATAATATACACACCAATATTACTTCATTGTGAGAAAAATAGACTCCCCATTCAACTTTTAGGATGAGGAATGTTCAATCCACATACATTGCAGAAAATTGTACTTGAATGCAAACAGTGAGAGAGCTCATGCATTCCCAGCTGTTTCTATGAAATATATGTACAAACTTATGTGTTTTATTTTGTGTCTGTGAATTTACGCGCGCACATAAACACACAATACCACACATATGCAAATACATACAGGCGCGCACACATACACACGCACAAAGTAAACTATTACACACAAACACACACACACTCACATTCTCTCTCTCTCTCTCTCTCTCTCTCTCTCTCTCTCACACACACACACACACACACACACACACACACACACACACACACACACACACACACACACACACACACACACACACACACACACACACACACACACACACACACACACACAAACACACAGACACACACACACACACACACACACACACACACACACACACACACACACACACACACACACAAACACACACGCACACACACACACACACGCGCACACGAGCACACGCGTACACGCGCACACGCACACACGCACGTACACACACACGCACGTAAACACACACATACACACACATACACACACACACACACACACTCTCTCTCTCTCTCTCTCTTTCATTGTGATCTACGATATTAAAGAAAAGAATGATGTTCCTAGGTATCAGAGAGAAAGAGAAGAAAAAGAGATAGGAAAAGAGATTCTGAAAGAGTTTCAAGAGGGGAATCAAACCATGGATTAAGAAATCGAGGAAACATATACAATGGGTAGATACTCAAAAAAAAAAAACAATATAGGCCACTAATAGTAAAACTTAGGGCACAAATGATAGCAGAGGAAGTACTATCCAGAACAGCAAAACTAGCAAATAGTGAAAATCACAAAAACGTATGGATAAAGAAAGAAATGAGTGAAGAAGAAAAAGAAAAAGAAAAGGAGCTTAGAAATGAAGCGAAGGAAAAATAAAAAAATAACCGAGACTGAAAATAATGATTTTTTTTTTTTTTTATGGTGAACCTGAGGCTGAGAAAATGGTATATCACGAAAAAGGAAACAAAGCAGACAGAAAAAGACGAGAAAGAACAAAAAATAGAATTAGTCTATGCCAACATAGATGGAATGATCTCAGGACTCAATTAACTAAATGATTACCTGGCATCAGAAAAGCCGGACTTAATGGGAATAGTAGAAACTATACTTAAAGGGAATCTACCACCTAACACTGTAGGACAAGGTCTATACAAATGCTGGATGAAGAATGGAAAGGAAAAACAAGGAGGGGGAGTACTATTTCTGACCAAGAAAGACTTAAATGTGACAAAGTTAATAGAAGGAAAAAACAATGTAGAGTCAATAATTATAAAAATAGAAAACAACCACATGAAAAAAAATTGTAGTGTATGTGCCCCCTAAAACACAGGTCTGGACAGAACACGATGATTCCAGATTGCTAGAAGATACTAAGCATGAACTAACTGATATACTGAAAGAAAGAGGAAAGACAGTAATTATGGGTGATTTTAACTCAAAAGAAATATGTTGGGAAGAAATGACAGTGAAGGGTGGAGAGGACATATGGGGCAGCATGCTACTCGATATGACCATTGAATACAAATGACTCAATGGATAAAGGAAAATACCAGACACAGAAACAATGAGGAACCGTCGAGACTGGATTTAATACTTACATCAGAACCTAAAATTGTAGACAGAATAGATTACAAAACACCAATAGGAAAGAGTGACCATGTACTAATAGAATTCGAACTAAAAGAGTAAATAGACCTAAGAAGAAATAAGAGACATAGAATAGGAAGACCAATGTACAACAAAAAGAATTTTGGGAAACTTAAAAAATTCTTTCGTAATGCAAACTGGGAAAAATTCCTAAATGAAGAAACAAGGATGGAAGAGAAATGAAATATACTAAAAGAAATTTATTATGAGGGTGTGACCAAATATGTTCCACAACAAAAGCCAGAAAGAATATACATAAAAACTGGTACAACAAAGAATGTAGTGAAGCTAAGGGTAAAAGAGACAAAGCCTGAAAAAAAAGAGCAAATGGCAAACATACATCAAACTAAGAAACGATTATGTTAAAATACGCAGAGAAGAAAAGAGAAATTATGAAAAGAAAATAGAAGGAAAACGCAAGAAACAACCGAAACTATTTTACAGATATGTTAACGGTAAACTAAAAAACAAACAAGAAATAGAAAAGTTGCGCCAAGGAAGCCATGCATACACAGAAGAACAAGAAATGGCAGAATTTATGAGCAACCACTTCAAATCGGTTTTAACAATTGATAACACGCCTAACTGTGAGGGAATAGACAGAAATTCCCCCCAATGAAGGAAATAACTGTAACAAAGAAGGAAATCAGCGACCAAATAAAAAACCTTGATGTCAGAAAATCGCATGGTCCTGATGGAATTGCAAATTGGATATTGAAGGAATGCGTAGAGGAATTGACAGATAAAATAAACACTATAATCAAATGCTCGCTTAAAGAAGGTAAGGTACCACAAGACTGGAAAAATGCAAACATAGTACCAATATACTAAGGAGGAAACAAGGAAAATCCAACTAATTACAGACAGTAGCTAAAATATGTGAAAAAGTTATCAAAAGTAGATGGGTTAAACACCTGGAAGAAAAATCTATACTAAACCTAAGCCAATTTGGATTTAGACAAGGAAGATCATGTACAACAAACCTAATCCGCTTCTATTCGAGACTAATAGATATAATAGATGAGAGTGATGGATGGGCAGACTGTGCCTATCTAGACCTACGAAAGGCATTTGACAAAGTACCACACAAGAAATTAATAAGAAAATTAGAACCAATAGGTGGTATTGCAGGTAAATTATCAAAATGGATGGAAGATTTCCTGACTGTGAGAAAAATGAAAGTAGTAATTAGAGACAAATTCTCGAAATGGGAAGAAATGATAAATGGTGTTCCACAAGGGTCAGTGCTGGCTCCAATCATATTTGCCATTTACATAAACGACATGGATGAAGGCGTTGAATGTTATATGAATTTCTTCGCGGATGGCGCAAAAATATCAAAGAAAGTAAGAACAGAGGGGGACTGTAATTCATTACAATCAGACTTGGACAAAATCTGGAAATGGACTCAAATGTAGGAAGTGAACTGCAATATCAAGAAGTGTAACATAATGGAGTTTGGAAAAAGCAAAAACAGAATTTCAAAAAATTACAAAATTGGCGAAGAAGAAATAAAAAGAGTGCATTCGGAAAGGGACCTTGGAGTATTAATTACCAAAGACATGACACCGGATAAACATATAAACAAAATAGTCGGTGAAACCTACAGCCTATTAAGGTCAATGAAAGTGGCATTTGACTACTTGGATGAAGAAATTATAAAAAATATATATATATATATTAGTTACATTGATTAGACCAAAGCTGGAATATGCAGCGACACTATGGACACCCAGTACTAAAAAAATATAAGGAAACTAAAAAGAATACAGAAAGCAACATCAAAGCTAGCATCAGCTTTCCAACTTAACATACGAACAAAGATTATCGAAATTGGAACTACCAACACTAGAGTAGAGAAGAGAAAGAGGTGATCTACTGACTATATTTAGCATCATAAAAGGAATGGAAATCCTTGACAAGAATGATTTACCAAAAAATGACAATCGAAAAACAAGAGGTCATGAAAAGAAACTCAAAAAGGATAACTATAGAAAAGATCGGAAAAAGAATAGCTTCCCACACAGAGTGCCAGATATATGGAATAACTTAAAAAAAGAAAGAGTGTGTGCAAATACTATTCAAGATTAAAAAATAAAAAAAAACGATGCTGAAAGATACAAAGACGGGTCACTACGAGCATACCTCCCTTCCCGTATAATACAATTGGGTAAATACACACACATACACACACACACACACACACACACACACACACACACACACACACACACACACACACACACACACACACACACAAACAAACACATACACATAAATACACACACACACACACACACACACACACACACACACACACACACACACACACACACACACACACACACACACACACACACACACACACACACAAACACACACACTCTCTCTCTCTCTCTCTCTCTCTCTCTCTCTCTCTCTCTCTCTCTCTCTCTCTCTCTCTCTCTCTCTCTCTCTCTCTCTCTCTCTCTCTCTCTCTCTCTCTCTCTCTCGGTGGCGCGGTTGGTAGAGTCCCAGACTGTCAGCACGGCGGTGCCGGCGGTACCTGGTTCGATTCCTGCCCAGGGCTGAAATTATTTCAGTATCGCTGCGCTTCGAGTCGTTACTCCAACTCTCGCGGTCGGGGAGTTGGGTGTGTGTGTGCGTGTAAGGTCATAGCAGTACCCATAGATCGGTCATACGAGCTCTGAGCTCTCTTCCGGGAGGGAAATAGCTGTCGATCACTAGTCCAACACGTGATCCAAAGACCAAGGTGAAAGTTGAATGACACACACACACACACACACACACACACACACACACACACACACACACACACACACACACACACACACACACACACACACACACACACACACACACACAGTTGGTAGAGCGCTGAATTGGGAAGTAGAAGTGCTCCCAGTACCCAGTTCGAATCCTGCCCAGGGCCGAAATTATTTCGGTATCGCTGTGCCTCGGGTCGTTACTCTGACTCTCGTGGGCGGGGAGTTGGGTGTGTGTGTGTGTGCAAGGTCATAGCATTACCCATAGATCGGACTTACGAGCTCTGAGCTCTCTTCCAGGAGGGAAATAGCTGTCGATCACGAGTCTAACACGTGATCCAAAGACCAAGTGAATACACAAACACAAACAATTACGTATATACTGATATGTATAATGTCTCTACATGACGTCACCATAATTTTTTTCAGTACTTATGAGGTTCTTTTTAGTACTTATGAGGTTGCTAATATTTTTCAAACAAAAATATGAAATGAACCTAATCAACGTTTGTGTATCCCTTGGATAATCCATCACATTTCTTCGAAACACACAAAAGCATTACAGAAACTTTTGCGATGAGGTCATCCTGGGTCTTCTTATGAACCAAAAGAATGTAATCTATTGTCCTCGAGTATTCTTTGCATGTGTTAACCAAAGACTCAGATCGAGAAATACTTGGACAACTAGAAACACTGTTTATATATATATAAATATATGGGAAAGGTGGAGGGGAAAACACGGGTCTTTATCTGAATATCGAGTTTATTCCTGACCGGTTTCGCTTACAATAGCTTCTTCACAGGAGTGTTACTCTGGGTCGAAGTTGGCGGTGTATATAGTGAGTCAGGCCCACGTTCCCTCCTTGCGGAGTGGTTGGTGGCTGGTTCTAGTACAACATGTCAAACAGCATCGGTACAATATATATATAATATAATACAATAATAGTAATATAATAATAATACAACATAACACGACCCATGACACAATACACAATATAATATATATGATATACAATATATTATACCATACCAAATCATATCATGGTATATCACATTATAACAACACAACCATGATATGTGTGTGTGTGTGT
>NW_027467568.1:140000-145000 GCF_046742065.1 Oratosquilla oratoria
AGACAGAAGTAGAAGCTAGGATTGTTGATAGACAACCCGTAGTTCAGGAAGGTCATATAGATATTTCCAAGTATGTAAAACTTCTACCCCAATTTTCAGAAGGAGAGCCAGAAATTTTCTTTCTTCAGTGGGAAAAATTGGCGCAACAGTTACAAATCCCTAAAGAAAATTGGCCATTAATCATTCAAACACAATTTAAGGGTAAGGCTCAGCAAATTTATAATTCTCTTTCAGAAGCAGAAAGCGAGTATGATAATATGAAAGCTTGTATTTTAAAAGCTTATGAACTAATACCAGAGGCCTATAGACAGAAATTCCTTAATTATAGGAAGACACCTCAGTTAACATACGTAGAATATGCGGCTCAACAAGAGAGGTTATTCAATAGGTGGTGTTTGGCTAGTGAAACGGACACCTTAGATAGACTTAAACAGTTGATTTTATTGGAGCAGTTTAAGAATACCTTAGAGACAGATCTTAGGATTTTTATAGATGATCATGTTCCCGAAACGTTAACTAAAGCTGCTGTATTGGCTGATAAGTTCACACTAAATCATAAACCTAAGTCAAGACAAATGGAATCCCAAAAGTCAAAGTCATATATTCCAGATTCAACAAAATACTCTGATCCTTGGTCCCCAAAGAAACGCTTTGAAAATCAGTCTAGCCCATCACATTTCAGTTACAGGTCTGATTTCAATCAATATCCTCCAAACCAACCTTGGCAAAGAATGGAAAGGTTTAAGACTAATCCCCCTGTAACTTGTTCATATTGTAAACAGGTTGGCCATCACATTTCTAATTGCAGAAAGAGACTGACACCCTCATTCTCCAATAAGACACCAACTCTTGTAAGTAATATAAAATCAGATGATTCAAAATCCTCTATTCAGGATAAACTACCAAAGAAGCTGGTATTGTCAAGTAATGTAGAACCCCCCTCATCAGATCATGATCCTTGTTTCAAACCATTTGTATCTTCAGGAACTATATCTCATAGTAGTAGTTCACAACAATATCCTATTTCCATACTCCGAGACACAGGAGCAAAGCAAAGTCTGATTTTAAATTCTGTCTTGCTGAATCTGGGTGAGTCATATACAGGTTATGATATATTGATAGAAGGAGTTGGAGGAATTGTAAAATGTCCATTACATAATGTTTTCTTGCGGTCTGATTTAACAACTGGAATGGTTAAAGTAGCAGTAGTAGACTCTCTTCCCATAGTAGGAATATCCTTATTGTTGGCCAGCCAATGACATTGCTGGAAGCAAAGTCATTTCTCCCTTAATAACAAATAACCCTAAGACCTCAGTAGAACCTTCAGATAACTTACAGTTGTTTCCCGCTTGTGCTGTAACCAGATCTCAGTACAAGAAATCTGAAGAGGAGACCTATAATTCAGAATCCCTATTCTTCCAAACTGACCCATCTTCTTCTTCACCAGTTTCTCTATCTAGAGCAGAATTAATCAAAGAACAGAAGTCAGATCATTCTCTTAAAAATTTGTACGAGATTGTTTCATCTCCAGAAGAAGTTGAAAATATGTCACGAGGTTTCTATATAGAAAACGGAGTCCTAATGCGAAAATGGAGAGCATCCACCGCAACCGCTGACCAGCCATGGCAAGTAAGGAATCAAATAGTCCTCCCTCTTGGTTTCAGGAATAATGTTCTAAGATTGGCTCATGATACTCCCTTAGCAGGTCACTTAGGGGTAAGAAAGACCTTGTTCAACATAACCCAACATTTCCATTGGCCCACGGTTGTCAAAGATGTTGCCCAATATTGTAAAACATGTCATACATGTCAACTTGTAGGTAAGCCCAACGAGAAAATTGTAGAAGCTCCACTCCATCCCATTCCTGTAATGGAAGAGCCATTTAAAAAAGTTCTTATTGACTGTGTAGGACCTTTACCTCCTTCAAGTAAAGGAAATCAGTACATTCTCACAATCATGTGTATGAGCACTCGTTTTCCAGAAGCAATTCCTTTGAAAAATATTAAAGCTCAAAACATAATCAGAGAAATGTTGAAATATTTCACCATGGTAGGATTTCCCAAGAACATTCAAAGTGATCAAGGAAGTAATTTTCTTTCCAACAAGTTTAGAGAAACTCTTGTAACACTAGGTATAAATCATGTAACTTCCTCCGCCTATCATCCTCAATCACAAGGTGCTCTAGAGCGCTTTCACCAAACGCTCAAGACAATATTAAGAATCTTCTGTGCTGAGAACACTCGAAATTGGGAAGACGGACTCCCCTTTTTGTTGTTCGCCACCCGAACAACAATTCAAGAAAGCCTTGGATTCAGCCCGTCAGAATTAGTCTTCGGTCATGAAGTCCGTGGTCCCCTAAAGATACTTCATGAACAATGGATGAAAGAAGAACCACCTGTTCCTTCTTTGAAATACGTGTCCCAGGTCACCGAGAAGTTGTTAGAAGCTTGGAAGTTGGCAAGAGAGAACTTGACGAATGCTCAACGAGAAATGAAAGGTCGGTATGATAAAAATTCTAAACTTAGAACTTTCTCTCCAGGAGATCAAGTGTTACTTTATCTTCCCATACCAGGAGATCCATTGCAGGCTAAATACAAAGGACCCTATGAAGTCTTGTCCAGAGCCAGTGATCTCAACTACATAATCAAAACTCCAGACAGAAGAAAGAGTTCCCGTCTCTGTCATATAAATACCTTAAAACCTTATCATTCCAGAGATCCAATTCCAACTTACAGCTCTACCACAATAGAATCGGAAGAGCCTCCTGATAACCTGCCTAATCCTCCTGAGATTCCCTTGGAAAACTCTCAGATACTACAAAATCTTCAGATAAAAGTAGGACACTTATCTGAGAAACAAGATGTAGCAGAACCATTGACTGACCTGTTGAGAAAAGACCACGACTTCGTGTGGACACCTACCTGTGAGACGGCCTTCAAAAACCTGAAGTCCCTTCTCACTAACGCACCAGTTCTAAGGGCACCCGACTTCCAACGACCCTTTCTTCTGCAAGTCGACGCCAACGACACCTGTATCGGTGCCGCCCTCTTGCAAGAACACAATGAAGTTCTTCACGCTATCACCTACTACAGCAAGAAGCTGTCCCCTGCGCAGAAGAACTACTCCGTACTTCTAGAACGTAGCTTTTCAACAGAAAGTGAAAAGCTTTCCCAAACGGTGGAGGTGTAACGTAATATTAGATATTACGTCATATGTGTAATTATGTTATAGAATTGTGTTCCTTTGTATTACATAACTATGTTCATATTTCTTGTCTATGTATGTATTGTAACAATGTTAAGCAGTAACGCCCGTCCACTATATGTAATCTTGCCTACGTGCGGAGAGAGGTGCGCACTCTTGTAGAACAAACAGACAAGCGAAATCCTGAATAGTTCGGAGCGCACAGATTTGACAGTTACTAAATAAGTAGATTGTTCAAGCGAGTCGAGGGTCTTAAAACTACCCATGTTGACGTGTGTTAACTTACCCTCCTCCCCTCCTTTCGCTCTCCCGAACACTCACCCGGAAGTATCCCGCTTCCGGTCCAATGGTATATAAGCGGTGGAAATCGCTCACTCCTCGTCATTTTCTCGCATATCTTATCTCTTGATAAAAACTGGAAGTTTAGACTCATGAGACGATTGGTGTGAAGTGATCACCCTTTTTGCCTACATTACGTGTCTGATATACATTGCATTACTTTACTTATATTTGTACTTATTACTTATTTTGATGCATGTTCCTGATCTCTTTGTACTTAGATAGTACCATATTGTATACGTATCTTGTGTTTCTTATTTGAGCGATAATTTCCATATTCTTATAATCATGTAACGGTCCCATTGACCCTACTGCCCATTCTCTTTTGTGTTGATTGCCTGTAAATATTTTCCATATTAATAATTTCGTTTACTAGTTTTATCGCTAGTTTAATATTCCTTTCCTGGAATCTTCTTTGTTACCTTTACTTCTAGTCTTACGAATTATCTAGGCCCTGACCAGATAGTTCAGTCCTACAGTGGCTTCTAGAAGTGAGCTGGTTCTTAAGCACATATCCGTTATACGTAACGTCTCTTCACTAACCAGCCCGCCCGTAACAAAGTGGCGACCCTTGCCAAGGATATTGGATCAGGTATTTGACACATTCTTATAGAGATGGATGATATAATTCAAGAATTCGTTCAAAATCCCAAGGTAAGTTTCTTAAAGAAACAAACTAAAGACACTTTGATAGAAATAGGCAAGCACTTTGGAGTAGACATTGATACAAGTTTGCGAAAGAAAAAAATACTTCAGGAACTCGTTGAAAATCTGATCGAAGATGAGATCTTATCTCCAGAAGAGATTACAGCTATACAAATGACCAGATAGTTCAGTCCTACAGTGGCTTCTAGAAGTGAGCTGGTTCTTAAGCACATATCCGTTATACGTAACGTCTCTTCACTAACCAGTCCGCCCGTAACAATATATATATATATACATGTATATTTATATGTATATGTATATATATATATATATATATATACATATACATATATAAATGTGTGTGTGTGTGTGTGCGTGTGTGTGTATAAAGACAGACAAATATGGAGGTGAGGTGGCAAAATGAAACGTTAAGGCTAGAGGAAAGCTCCATACTCTAGCCTTAACGTTTCATTTTGCCATCTCACCTCCATATATATATATATATATATATATATGTATATATATATATATATATATATATATATATATATATATATTGATTTAAAATATGATAAATGTAACTGCAGGCGGAGGAATAGAAGAATAGAAGAATTTTTACTGCCTTAACGTTCCGACTTTTAGGGTCTTGATCACAAAACTTAATAATTAAGTACAACATGGACATTATATACACAGTCTTATCATCTCCCAGGGTGCCTAGAAAAGGTCGTCGTGCTCAGAACATTTGTCCGTTTATTTTCTTCAACTATCAATAAACTTGTAGGACTTTGTCTAGGGTGGAATTAATGATG
>NW_027467568.1:147500-155000 GCF_046742065.1 Oratosquilla oratoria
GGTGTGTGTGTGTGTGTGTATGTATATGTATATATGTATGTATATATATACATATATAACATATGTGTGTGTGTGTGTGTGTGTGTGTGTGTGTGTGTGTGTGTGTGTGTGTGTGTGTGTGTGTGTGTGTGTGTGTGTGTGTGTGTGTGTGTGTGTGTGTGTGTGTGTGTGTGTGTGTGTGTGTGTGTGTGTGTGTGTGTGTGTGTGTGTGTGTGTGTGTGTGTGTGTGTGTGTGTGTGTGTAAATAGAAAACTAAAAGGAAAAAGTGACACAAGTAAAATAAGGAGAAAATGAAGACTATATGAAAAGCAAAACGAACAAAAATGAAAAAAAATGAAAAAGAGAAAACGGAGTACCTAAAAAAAATAAAAAAAAAAATAAAAAAAAGAGGCCTGTCGTAAGAGCAAGAATAAGGAAAATAAATGAAGTCCAGGAGAAAGAAAATGAAGGTTGTAACAGAGAATGTAGAAAAAAAATAATAAAAAGGCTATTAGACATGAATAGAAAAAAGGTCAAACTTCAGGACAGAAGGAATAACTCTGAAGTTCAAAGGAGAAAAAGAAAAAAAAAAGGAAAAATACATAAAGAAACAAGGGAAGAATATCTGAGTAATGCAGGGAAATTAATGCATATGAATATGGAGACGATGAATTAAAGATATATAACTAATATGGGGAGAGTGAAAGAGAAAAATAGGTAATATTGTAAGAAAGTGATAAATAAATCTGAAGGCATGCCTTCTTCAAAATCAAGAAAGAAAAATAGAAATTAATGATAACTGAAAGAAATTTAAAGTGTAACTAACCAGGTGAGTTTGAGAACACCTATATATAAATATCATCAAGGAAAAACATTTAGTATGTTCAACATGGGTTGCGACACAGTTTTATAAAGACTGACTATATACAGCCAAAATAGAAGCTGTGTGGGCACCATAACCACATGGAAACCTAGAAGTTTCAAAACGGTATAATTCCCTAATTAAATCAAATTCCTCTAACAAAACCCCAACAATTATATAGAGTATTTTACTGTAGCATAAATCTGCCAAGGTCATTCGAAGAAGGAATAAAAGAAGAAGAAGACAAAAAAGAAAAGACCAGGAAGACGGAAAAACATAACTTATCTCAAGCGACGCAGAAGGAAAAGAAAGGTCAGGTGAGAAGTAATCAAGGGAAAGAGGTTAGGGAGATCTGGTGGATGAGGAGAAAAATAAAAATAAAATAGATGGATAGAGAAAAGTGATTAATCAGTTAGAGGATATAGACTGTGACGGTGCATACCCACGGTCATCTTTCCACTTCAGTCCTGAGAATCATCGCTGGTGAGCTACCAAGCAGACACATAAGAATATAGAATTAAATGAATTATTCGACAGTGTAAGAACTTTAAAAAATAAGACAGAGCGATGCCGAGAAATCAGAGGAAAAATAAATGTAGCTAAAAGTAAGAGGTTGCATGATAGAAAATACAAAATTAGGAATAATTCTTTACATCTACTGTACTAAATTTCTTGTTATTTTGACTGTTTTAGAATGTAATATTACTTCGTGATGCTTCTTAGATAGAAAAAAGATTAATTTGTAATCATTGAGTATTGTTCCTAAGTATTTAATTGTTTGCCGCTAGTCGATTATGCTTAACTGAGGAAATTTCTTTTGTCAAAAACAAGACCATGGGAGAGTAACGGAGATAATCAGGATAAGGAATCTAGAAAAGGTAAATGAGGAAAATAAATATAAACAAAAAGGGAAAAGGGAGATAAAGAAAAATATATCACATAGAAAAAGAAACGAAAAATATATCACATAGAAAAAGAAATGTGAGAGGGAACGAAGAACAGTAGAAAAGAAAAATGTCAGTAGAAACAAGATAGGCAAGAGGCAAAAAGAATAAATAAAACAATTTTATCAGAATTTGTTACAACTAGAGTGAGGATAGGCGAGGAGCAACTTGGATATCTTCAGCAGAGAGGAAGTTGAGAAAGGAGAGATTGATGATGATGGGAAGAGAAGAGAGAAGAAGGGAAACGCAGGAAATCTGATAAAAGACAAACGAAGCAGAATACTGGAAAAGAAGAGGAGATACGTAAGAACAAGTCGATGGGACAGGAATCGGACACTGTCGAGAAAGAGCAATATGAACCAATATGTTTTGCAAAGCACCGTATTTCATTTTTGTAAGATTGCACTTCTTGGCCATCACTATAATTTACATACGTCCCATAATAAAGCTTCTTAATTTTTTAGGACCGTCTGAAAAGTTACTGAGTCAGTTTTGATTTAACATAAAAAGTCTCTAGTTGAAAATAATTGGGATTAGTTGAAAAATAAATTAAGTATGCATCGGTTCTTTTAATGACGTTAGCCTGGTGTCTTATTACCCTCAGCCAAATACAAGCATCATTTGTTAGCCAAAATAAAGCCTATCAAGGGCGTAACTGTGCAAAAGAGATTTTATATCCTGACCAAAACACGTCCTTATACCTTAGTCCTAGAGCCACCCATAAGCTGAACAAAACTATGTAAGTAAGCTTAAAGATACATAAAGTGTATTATTAGGATAAAGGGATTGGTAGTAATAGATTAATCTCTTCAGTCTGAAACCAACTTCTCGGTTGATCGACACCCGATGGCTTCCTATTGGTCTGTCAAAACCCGCAAAGTGCGTCATCAAGTCAATAGTATTAATAATCATACAATCAACCTGATAGCCGGTATGATGGAAATACATTACGGGAAAATGAAAATATTTGGTGATAAGGTAGATAAATACCAAAGTAAAGAATTATGTTGGAATGGATTTAATTTTCTAACAGGTAGACGGTATCCGCAGCGACCGAATGAAATCGTCAGGCAACAGTATAGAAAATGAAAGTTTAATTTCTCCCGACTATGTATTAGCTTTCTCATTGCATTTTTTTTCTAAACTTTATAGGATATTTTTGTCTTGGCCTAGAATTCCAATAATTAGGTAATTGAGTTGAATGGGTTATATACGGTTAGGTGAAGAGCCTTCTGGAAAGGCGACTTAGAGAACGGCAAGAGAAGGCAGTCTTGAATGGGAACAAAAACTGTGACAGATCTAATTTGGTAAACCAGAAAAGAGGGGAGAAGGGGGAAACCAGCCGAGGCAATCTGGAATAAAAATTATATATGGAATACCGTCAAGGAAAGAAAAAAATGGGAAGGGGAAGAACAAAGAAAGGAAGGATAAACTTTGTCTAAGAAAGTTGGGAAGGAGAAGGGAATGAAAGATATGTAAAAATAAGGAAAAGGAAGAAGATGGCAATATGAAGAACGAGGCCACTGAGAAGAAAGATAAGGAGAAAAACAAGATTGGAGGACAAGAGATAGAAAAGGGAAGTAAAGAGATACAAGGAGTGGGAGAAAATAGCAAGAGAAGATGAATATCCGGTATTATTTTATTAAGCAAATATGCTAAAATAGGATAACGAACAGAGGATAACGAACGAAAGAGGGGAAACGTAGAAGAAACAAAGATAAAACGGGAACTGAGGTAGATAATAAAAACATTATGAAACGAGTTTCATAAAGGGACAAGAAAGCCTACGAAGATACAGAGAAAGAGGAAATTGCAAGAGGGACGAGTTAAAGACGGAATAAAGGAGAAGAGAAATAGGCGATCAATGTGACGAAATGAGGGCGATTGCTAGGGAGAAGTGAGGAAGAAGCTTAGTAGAAACCTAGGACCGAGAGGAAGGGAGAATACAAAGAGATATAGGAGAAAAAAGTACAGGAAGAAAGGAGGATACAATGAGACAAAACAGGAAAGGAGGAAATGAAGAAAGGAGGAAAGGAAGAAAGGAGGAAAGGAGGAAAGGAGGAAAGAAGGAAAGGAGGGAAGGAGGAAAAAGAAAAAAGTAGGAAAGGAGAACAGAAGGAAAGGAGGAAAGGAGGAAAGGAGGAAAGGAGGAAAGGAGGAAAGGAGGAAAGGAGGAAAGGAGGAAAGGAGGAAAGGAGGAAAGGAGGAAAGGAGAAGAGGAGGAGAGGAAGAAAGGAGGAAAGGGGGAAAGAAGGAAAGGAGGAGAGTAAGAAAGGAGGAAAGGAGGAAAGGAGGAAAGGAAGAAATGAGGAAAGGGGAAAGGAGGAAAGGAACGAAGGAGGAAAGGAGGAGAGGAGGAAAGGAGGAAAGGAGGAAAGGAGGAGAGGAGGAGAGGAGGAGAGGAGAAAAAGAGAAAAAGAAAAAATAGGGAAGGGAGGAAGGGAGAAAGGAATAAAAAGAGGAGGTAAGGAAGGGAAAAAAGGAAAATGGATAATAACAAAGATGAGAAAAAGGAAAAGATGATCACTAAGAGAAGAAGAAAGGAAGAAAATGGGTCAAGGAGGACAGGACAGTGCGTGTGGAATAGAAGAAGAAGCGAGCGCTTACTGTTAACCTTTTCAACACAGTGAGGTAATCTATAGACTGTTCTGGCCAAAGGAGAAGTGAATTCGTGTAGATGAAGTGACGGACTCTGGTGTGGACATGGTCTCGATCTATCATAATTTCGTTCAGGACAATATTTGGTACTCGACCTCATAGAATCTACTTTTCTTAGACTAAAGGATATTCCTCACCGTGAAAGTGAGACAGAAGGATAGAGAGAGGGCCTGTATATATATACATATATATGTATATATATATATATATATATATATATACATAATATATATACATATATATACATATATACGTATATATATATATATATATATATATATATATATATATATATATGGAGGTAGAATGTAGATTGAGAGGAGTGAGTAAATGCCTTGGTGGATTAATAATTATAAAGAGAAATAGACATATGGGAATGGATGCTAAGAGGAGATTGTATGAAGGAATGATTCTGCCGACAGCACTTTATGGGGCGGAAACATGGAACATAAGAGGGAAGGGAGAAGGAGTTTCAATATGTTTGAGATGAGGTGATTGAGAAGTATGATAGGGGATACTAGGCTGGACAGAGTGAGAAATGAGGAGGTGAGAAGGAGAACAAGGGTAGAAAGGGAGTTGGGAGATAGGGTAGATGAAAGAGTATTGGGATGGTTTGGACACGTTGAAAGAATTAGTGAAGAAAGACTAGTAAAAGAGGTGTGGAAGGCAAATGTGGAATGAGTGAACATGAGGTAGCGACCTAGGGAGAGATGGATGGATGGGGTAAAAGGGGGCTTTGGGGAAGAGAGGAATGCCTGTTGAGGAAAGACGGGAGAGGACAGAAGATAGGGTGAATGGAAAATGGTTGTATATGGATGATGTTGTGATGCCTGTGGTGAGATGGGTGGGGGTGGGGGTGAGGTAGTATGTGTTAGAAAATTTTGACGCAGACCGAAGGGATTTCTCCCCGTCTTCTCCTTTTCTACATGAGGGGACGGAGAGGAGGGTCGTCGATTTAATGAAGCGGCCTTGCTGTGGATGTGCTGTGTTTTGCGACACTGTTTCTGACCTAGGGCAGTGGACAAGATGCAAGGATGAATTGTCATCCAGGAGATGCCAAGATATGACGGAGGAAAGAGAGGTGGAGGCGAGTGGAGTGTATTAGGGATGGAATGGGTGGGAGTGGTTTTTATGCCTTTGTTTTTTTTGGGGGGGCTACCTCCCTTATAAAGGGGTAAAAGCCTTTGGTATATGCATGCGCGCGCACAGACACACACACACACACACACACACACACACACACACACACACACACACACACACACACACATATATATATATATACACACACACACACATATATGTATATATATATATATATATGTGTGTGTGTGTGTGTGTATATATATATATATATATATATATATGTATATATATATGTATACACATATATATGTATATATATATATATATGTATATATCTAATAATTTCACTTTCCACTGGTTTGGAATAGAATTTTGAAAAATATTTTATCACGTGTGTTTTGTGATTTCTTTGCATAATGGATACCACGCGCCATCTCCGAGAATTTTCTTCATACTCTCCTGGACTTACACCTATTGTTTCTTCATTGTGCTCTTCTCTGATCAAGTCCCATAAACTGAAGCTTCGCCTTAAATTTCTGAAGAATTGTTTAGACGAACAAGTTATGCCCAAATCTATTCTCAACAATCGATTGCTGAGTCTACGCCAAAAACCTTTTGAGGATTTTGAAAGGATTATTTTGCAAAAGCATATAGATATTATGAAGATTGAAGTGAAGGAATCATTTTATATCACAAAAGAAAAGAAAGGCGTTTTTCAAAATATGTTTATATATATGTATATGTATATATATATGTATATGTATATATATATATATATATATATATATATATATAATGTCAGAATTGAATAGACACCAAGAAAAATGCATTTCTGCTTTTATTCAATACTTAATTTTATTCAAATTTACCTAATGTATTATATTTTCCTAGATTCAGGTTTCAGGATACATATATGACTAATCAAGCATGCCACGAACTAAAGAAGCAGTAGACCTATGTGAATTTCAGCGACCTCGTGTTGTGGGTCAACACGAAGGTGGACTTAGCGCAAAGTATCTGAAAATCTGTCATTACTCCTTTGTACTGTTAATAGAGTGATCGAACAATTGATCAGGGAGGGCAAGAAGGGCACAAAACCTCATTCAGTTCGTTCCGGACCCTCAGAGATAACCTTGCGTCTTGTTAAAAGAAATGTCAAAGAGAATCTACGTTGCAAGGCCTCTGACATAGCATCACAAGCTGATGTCGGTCCCAGAACAGCTGTCAGGTATTTTCACAAGCTGGGTTACTATGGCAGAGCTGCAAGAAGGAAACAACTTCTTTGTCCAGCCAATATCAAGCGCAGAAAGGATTGGGCTGTTGAGAAGGGGGAGAGACCTGTGGCCATTTGAAGCTCTGTCATTTTCTCTAATGAGTCACGATTAGCATTATTTTCTGACAGTGGAAGAGTGTCGGTCTGGAGACTCTGTAGTGAAGAGTTTGGCCTCAAAAGACTGCAGCCAACAGTGAAACATGGGGTATTTCAATAATGGCGTGGGGGTGCAATTTGGAGTGATGGTTGATCACAGCTTGTGGAGTGTCAAGGAAACATAAATATAGGCAAATGTTTTTCTATATCTCAAGCAACACAAAATTGGTTGAGCCAAAATGGAATCAGGAAACTCCCATGGCCAAGTCAGTCCCCGGATATGAACCCTATTGAACACCTCTTGGGCATGTTAGACCGACAATTTCGCAAAAAGAACAGAAAGCCATCTTCAAAGCTCGAACTCTTAGGATTGCTACGGGAAATATGGTATGAAATCCCTCAAGATGATATTGGTAAATTAATCACTAGCATGCCTAGAAGGGTCCCTGCATTGATGAAAGCAAAGGGGATGTCAACCAAGTATTAGTTATTCACATTGTGACCATTTATAAGCACTTTAATTTGATCAATTGCTTGTTTGATAAATTAAATGATTTATTTTTGTGTCTATTCAATTCTGTCATGTATATATATATATATAT
>NW_027467568.1:160000-165000 GCF_046742065.1 Oratosquilla oratoria
CAAAAATAAGTAGAACATTACTAGACATCTTATTATGTTATATACTTTAAACATTTACCACATGTTTCTTGCCAGAGTCTACAGATGTAAAAATCTGACGCTGTGAAGGTACAAAATTAACTCGTTAGTATGAAGAAGGAATACGAAAGGTTAATGCAAAAAGGCCACTAAAATACTCGAGGAGACCTATTTTGGCATAAAAATTTACTAAAATACTAGGTATTTCACTGGTGATAAAAACGAAAGTACAAAAAAAAGCGCGATGAATTCACTGGAAGAGAGGATAACACATTGGGCATTTACGCTATAAGGTTTCCTCATTTCTAATTGGCAAGGACTAGATAGAATCCTACAACAATTGGCTTATAGCTTTTGGTAGAATACCTACATTACCACATAAAATAAGCAATACTGAAGAACTACAAGAAATCAGAAGCATTGGTAATAAACGATCTCTGGCAAGTTCAAATAAACCTACTAATTTAGAATAAAGAAATAACAAGCATGAGAAAGGGAGGTTAGTATTAGCAAATGGACATTAACAGATGAGTCTGTGTTCATTTAATTTTCGTTGCAGAAGATATATGTGTCCATTTGGCATTGATATTGATTCTGTTTGGTGACACTTTTATGGATAGCGTATAGTTGGACCTTCTCATCAAGTCCCGGTATGCTATCACCTTTAACTTTCTTCAAAAAACTCATCCTATCTTCCATTGGCCCGGAACCTTACAACAAAGATTTCCCGCTGAGCTTCGACGTGGGAATCATTAAAGAGAGAGGTCAGATGAGGAAGCATTTTCAAGATTATATCGGGGAAGGTTCACCAACTTTTACCAAAATCAACTCCTTCATATTTATATATATTAAAAGAAAAAGTCCAGTACACCTCAGATAACGTATTCCATGTACACATGCGCTCATAATTAAACACGAGAGAGAGAGAGAGAGAGAGAGAGAGAGAGAGAGAGAGAGAGAGAGAGAGAGAGAGAGAGAGAGAGAGAGAGAGAGAGAGAGAGAGAGAGAGAGAGAGAGAGAGAGAGAGAGAGAGACTGTACTGTAGAAGAAGAACGGATAATATTTGATTGAGAAAAATTTGGTATTACATATCGAATTGATAAAAAAACACCAAAGTTGTATGATGATATAGCAAGTCTACGCACTAATAACGAAAACCCTCTTCCAGTAGAAATGACTGATTAAAAAAGAAATGCAAGGAATATAAAAACAAGGAGGAAAAACATATACGAAATAATTCAACTGAATATAGATTTGAAAAATCATACAGTGAACACGGAGACCTAAGGAATGCATTGACTAAGCAAGACATAAACGTAGATAATATCATGTGCTGAAAGAAAGGACGTAATTAGAAATTAAAAGCAATGCAATGTCATATGGTTATACCATTGAAATTAAAACAAGTATACAATTCATAACAACATACACAGGAAGAAAGACTATACAAAAAGATAAAGTTGGATGAACTAATACTCAACTAATGTTAAAAAAAAAAAAAACTGAAAGAGTGGCAGCAAAAAAGTGATTAAAAAATCAAGACAATTAGAAGCTTGGACTGTTAATGGAAAAAACTACTTTCAATATTCAATTATACAGATATAATTACATACACACACACACACACACACACACACACACACACACACACACACACACACACACACACACACACACACACACACACACACACACACACACACACACACACACACACACACACACACACACACACACACACACACACACCTATACATATATATATATGTATATATATATATACACTGTATATATATATATATACATATATATATATATATATATATATATATGTATATATACTTCTTGGGTACAGGCTCTCACGTAAACAATTCTGGTTAAAGTCAACTGCGCTAATAGCTTTGGTTATTTTTAGATCCAAGTTCTTCAGTTTGAAGAATACCTTTTTGTTTCCATAGTTCAAAGTGTGAACAAAATTACTCATAATATCAATCCCATGAATAAGGTGTAGAGATAGGCGCTGATGAATACCGAAAAATATGATAATATTATGTAACAGTAGAAAAAGCTGTTGACACTGACACCAAAAACTTATTTTTTTTCGCCTCTTACAGAGTCTTCTTCAGGGTAAGAACTACAACTCCAATGGCTAAAAGATCTACTCTCGATGAAGAATAGGCGAAGAATAATGCATAATGGATGACCGCCACACTTTACGAAGCGGGGTAATTTGGACGGGGGAATGGGGGTGAGGTAGTGTGTGTGAGCAAAAAATTTTGACGCAGCCCGAAGGGATTTCTCCCCGTCCTCTCCTTTATATGGGGGAACGGAGAGGGGGGGTCGCCGATTTAATGAAGCGGCCTTGCTGTGGATGTGTTGTGTCCTGCGACACTGCTTCTGACCCAGGGCAGTGGACAGGGTGCAGGGGTGACCCGTCATCTAGGAGGTGCTAAGATGGGAGGGAGGGTGGAGGGGTGTGGAGTGTTTTCGGGGATGAAATGGGTGGGAATGTTTTTGTGCCTTGTCCTTTTTGGCTACCCCCCTGGTACATACATATACCAAGGCTTTTTCCCCCTTCCAAGGGAGGTAGCCACAAAGGGAAAGGCATAAAAACACTCCCACCCATTTCATCCCTAAATACACTCCACACCCCTCCCACCCTTCCTCTCATCTGAGCACCATCTGGATGACGGGTCATCCCTGAACCCTGCCCACCGCCCTGGGTCAGAAGCAGTGTCGCAAGACACAGTACATCCACAGCAAGGCCGCTTCATTTAATCGGCGACCCCCCCTCTCCGTCCCCCTTTGCATATAAAGGGAGGACGGGGAGAAATCCCTTCGGGCTGCGTCAAAATTTACTCACACATACTACCCCCCCACCCCCCCGCCCATTCCTCCTCATGCAGTCACAACATCATCCATATACAACCATTCTCCACTCACCTCTGTCTTCCGTCCTCTCCCTTCCTTCCTCAACAGACATTCCCCTCTTCCCCAAAGCCCCCTTCACCCCATCCATCCACCTCATCCTAGGACGTCCCCTCATGTTCACTCCCTCCACATCTGCCTTCCATACCTCTTTTACTAGTCTTTCTTCACTCATTCTTTCCATGTGTCCAAACCATCCTAATATTCTTTCATCAACCCTCTCTCCCAAATCCTTTTTCACCCCTGTTCTCCTCCTCACCTCCTCATTTCTCACTCTATCTAGCCTAGTAACCCCCACCATACTTCTCAGACACCTCATCTCAAACACATTCAAACTCCTTCTCTTCTTCTCTTATGTTCCACGTTTCTGCCCCATACAGTGCTGTTGGCACAATCACTCCTTCATACAGTCTCCTCTTCGCATCCATTCCTAAATTTCTATTTCTCATTACACTCTTTGAACCACCAAGGCATTTACTCGCTTCTCTCAATCTACATTCTACCTCCACCTTCACTCCACCTTTTCCTGCTACACTTGCACCCAAGTATCTAAAACTATCCACTTCCTCCAGTCGCTCTCCCTTAATGTTCACTTCCAGTCTACTGCCACTTTCACCCCTTGTACATCTCATCACCTTACTTTTACCCACATTTATCTTTAGCTTTCTTCTATCACATACTCTCACAAACTCTGCCACCAGCTTCCTCAATCCCTCCTCTGACCCTGCCACAAGCGCAGTGTCGTCCGCAAACAACAGCTGGCTCACCTCCCACTTTTCTCCATTTTCTTTAACCATCTCCAATCCCTGACTCACTACCCTAGCATTCACCTCTCGCACCACCCCATCCATGTATAAGTTGAACAGCCAGGGCGACATAACGCATCCTTGACGAAGTCCCACCTTTACTTCAAACCACTCACTCTCTCCATTTCCAATCCTAACACATGCTCTACTACTCACATAAAAACTCTTGACAGCTCCCAAAAGCTTTCCTCCTATCCCATAAATCTGCATAACCTCCCACAGTGCCTTTCTGTCTACCCTATCATAAGCCTTTTCCAGATCCATGAAAGCCCAAAAAACATCCTTCCCCTTTCCTATAGCTTTCTCACATATCTGTCTTACCACAAAGATCTGATCTACACAACCTCTACCCGTCCTAAATCCACACTGTTCCTCACCAATTACTCCTTCTGTTCCTCTCCTAATCCTCTGGTAAGGGAAAAAAAAGCCTTGGTATATGTATGTATGTATGTATGTAGGATAGGTCACCGAAGGTCCCTAGGTGAGGTCACTGGGGTAGGGTAAGGTCCAGGGTGAGGTCACTGGAAGAAGACAAGGTCCCAGGAAGCCTCTAGGTGAGGTCACAAGGGAAGGCGGTGACGAAGGAAGACTCTGGGTGAGATCACTAGACGAAGTAGGCAAGGTTGAAAGGAGTCCCTGGGTAAGGTCACCAGGAGGCATAGGCAAGGTCATCATTCTCGTTACAGAATGCAGAGAGGAAGTTCAAGCTTGGCTTCTAGTTCTAGGCCCTGTGTGATGGGGGTATTGGTGTTGCTAAGGGTCCTGGCAACCACTATGTTCCTCAGAGGGCTCAGGGACATTTCGTCTATGAGATCGTTAGTGGGCAAGTGGACGAGACCACGATGCATCGAAACACAGGCCCCACACACATGACACAGGGTCGCAATCCCCTACATCAAAAGTGCTTCAGAGGCAACGACCGGAATACAGGTGGCACACAAACCACGCAACACACTGCATCACAACCTAACCAAGGTTAAGGACACGAAAGCAACCGAGCAGTGGTGTACCACCTTGGCTGCATGGATTGTGATCCAGAGTACATTAGAGAAACACAGAAAAAAAAATCGCTACCGGGCTACAAGAACACAAACGGGCAGTTAAACGTAAAGATCCAGCTACATCCCTTTTCAAATAAATCACCGAACACCAACACGACGTAGACTGGGAAGGAGATCGAGTAATACACACAGTTCCATGAAAAGAAGATTTTTATTAGATGCATGGACGACGAAAGGGGCCAGCATA
>NW_027467568.1:175000-177500 GCF_046742065.1 Oratosquilla oratoria
CGTCAGTTGGGGGAATCAATATATAGTTTTCTTTTTGTGGCCAGAAGATATTATTCCATTAAAGAAATCCCCTTGTGTTCATCTCGATCAAGACTCTTACCTATTTTTTTCTTCTTCTTCTAAATGCACCAAAGAGATTTTGATCAACTAAGGGAATCAGACTACTACTTAAGGTTTGAGTGAATCGTGATTATTTCCCATGGAGTGGTGACAGCTGTCATATTCTTCCTGTCATAAACCATGAGATTTTATTCAGTCAAAGAATCCTTCCGTAGTGTTAGGGGGATAACCATCTCGATTGAAACCAATCACTACTTACATTGACTTGATCTATAGCAGGGGTTCTTAACCTTTTTTCTCCAATTCCCCACTTTTTAGTGAGCCAACTCTCCATTTCCCACCATAGCATCGGTCTTTGACAAATTCGATTTTAACCTATGCAGTGTTTAGTATGTAAATATGCGTTTTGCTTTTTTGTGCCATTTTACGGCCCTTAATTTTTGTTTGCACGAAATGTGACAACAAGAAGACACCAGAAAAAAAAACACACACATCGATTAAAAAAAGAAAGAAAGAAAAAAAAAAGACAGTGGTTCTTCTTTCCGACCGGTCATTCCCCACTTGGCAACTCCGCCATTCACCAGTGGGGAATTCCCCACAGGTTAAGAACCACTGATCTATAGTAACCTTCAAGGTTCTCTAAGTTTAACAGAATTATTTGGTGTTAGAAAGAAAAACCTCGTTAAACTAACAACCTGACTTCAAAGAGTTAATGGGGATTCTTAACTCTGAGTAGTCAAAAGGGTCATCTGAAACCTTATGAATCCGTCTGGCGTTAAATGAAACAAAATATTTGTGCAAACTGTTTGATGGAAAAAGATAAAAGCTTTCACACCTACAATTTCCTTCAACTGAACAAAAAATCTAATGGCAAAAGCAACATGTGGATAAAAGTGCCGAAGTCCTTATTTGGAGTAGCCTTTAAACCCTTTGCTACTCTTAGTTGAATTGAATCGTTTACTGACATGAAAAATAATCAAACAGAAAGGAGTTCTGAAGGGGCTAATGAATTAGATAAGGAATAAAGATAAGTGTGTGGATGCAGTCAAGTGAAGGTCAAAAAGAAGAGGGGCAGAAAGAAAGGCGAGGAGATAAGATCATAGATAAAAAAAAAATATGATTAAGAAAGAAAGAAAGAAAAAATGGTGGCAGTACATGAAGGTTTTTGAATTTTTGATAGGTTTCTGATTAATCATAAAGAAACACGATTTAAGAATTAAGGGTGTCTTCAACTTGTTGGTCATATATTATCATGGAATGATGCTGGTAAATTTGCCTATTTTTACATAACTTAGTCACTTAACTAATGGGCAAAGTCTAGCGAATAATTCATGGCAACTAGACATTCGTGAAAATATATGTATTACCAAGCTTTACTTTTCTTTGTCAGAAAGGCATATAGAGATTTCTATTAACATTCATTTTTCCTTTACTAAAGGTCACTAACTCATCATTGTGACACGGTAAGGCGATTAGCACCTCTATTTTCATAATCTTATATAAAAAGTTCCTTATGAAAACGAAGCTCGGGGCCTCACCTAATAGCTTGACGAAACGACATGGCGTAATGACACTCTTAGATATCAGTATCGGTAATAGCTCTCTTGAGGTTGGGGTAGGAAGAAGAGGAGGAAGAGGAGGAGGAGGAAGAGGAGAAAGAGGAGGAAGAGAAGGAATGGTAGAAACAAAGAGAAAAGGAAGATGGAGGAGGAACAGAAGGATTAAGAAAGTATAAAGAGGAGGAAGTAATAAAGAAGATGGAAAGTGAGAAGAAGTAGAAATAAAAGTACGAGAGGAAAGAGGTTAAATATGAAGTTAAGGAATAAGAAAAGGAGAGGGATTATGTGACTAAACTTAGACTAGGAAGTGAAAGATTAAGGGATCATAAATCAAGGGAATCAGGTAAAAGGAAATGTGGAGAAAAGTGTGAGAGGAATATAAAGTATTACGAAATCATGAAAAATCAAAAGAAAAGTAAAAGCGGAGGAATGAAGGAGGAATTCGAAAGAGCATGTTAAATATCAGGATGAGAGGGAAATGGGAAAGAGAAAACGGAGGAAAGAAGAGAGAAAAGAAAGGAAAGGAACCGGAAGGGGATGAGGTAGGGAAGGAATAGAAATACAGTTGGTGTAAGAAAAGGAGAACAATAGATAAATGTAGGAAAGGAAAGGGAAAGGAAAAGGAAAGGAAAGCGTTGACAGATTGGGAGGTTTAGTGGAAAGAGAAAAAAGAGAGGGAAAGAATAAAAATGGAGAATGATTGTGAAAAGAGAAGGAATTAATGAAAAGTTTGTGTAGAGAATATAGGTTTAAAATTAAGGGAAAAAAGAAAGTTGAAGAGGAAAGAGGAAGGGCAAAGTAGAGAGGGAGATGAAAGGGAACAGGCAGAGGCAAAAAGGAAGAGAGAGAAGGACAAGTAAAGGGAAAAGTATAGTGTAGGT
>NW_027467568.1:182500-185000 GCF_046742065.1 Oratosquilla oratoria
AGGGGTGGCTATACCAGTAAGTGAAGAGATAAGTAAGCGTATAGTGGAGTGGAAGGAGGTTTCATCAAGATTGATGTGGATGAAGGTGAAGCTGGGAAGGGAGATGTGGGTTTTTTGTAAGTGCGTACGGGCCTGGTAGTGAGAAGAGCTTAGAAGGAAGGGAGGCTTCTTGGGTAGATATAAATGAGTGCATAGAGGGATTAGGGAGAAATGTCAATGTAGTTGTATTGGGAGACCTTAATGCTAGGGTAGGAAATGAACCAATAGACGGAGTGATTGGGAAGTATGGAGTTCCAGGTAAAAATTGAAGTGGAGAATTGATGGTGGAAATGTGTCTTGAAGGAGAGTTGATGATAGCAAATACAGTGTTTAGGAAGAAAGTCAGGCATAAGTACACATGGGAGAGGGTGGTGGATAGAAGGGTGGCAGATAGAGCATTAATGGACTATATAGTGGTGAACAGGAGTATGGTAAGAAGAGTTAAGGATGTGCATGTTCTAAGGGGAGAGAGTGGGAGAATATCTGATCATTTTCTGGTGGGAGGTAAATTGAGAGTGGAGAATAGGTGAAGAAAAAGGAAAAGGGGAGAAGGTAGGGAGGTACTTAGAGTGAACTGCTTAAATTAGAAAGAAAAGGAAAATGAGTATAAGAAGGAGTTGAGTGAGGGGTGGGAGGGAGTGAAGGATAGAATAGAACTAGGAGTGGAGAAGGAATGGGGATGGTTTAAGGAGGGAGTCATAAGGTGTGCAAAGATAGTGTGTGGAACAAGGAGGGCGGGAGGAAATAGAAGGAAGGGTAGTGAGTGGTGGGATGAGGAAGCAAATAAGGGTGTAGAAGAGAAGAAACAGACATCCATAGTTTGGCTACAAATTAGGACGAGGGAATCGTATGAGAGGTACAAAGTAAAGAGAAGGGAAGTTAAGCATAAGATAAAGGAAGCAAAGAGGAGAGCAGATGTGAAATGGGGTAAGAGTATGATAGAAAATTTTAAAAGTAATAAAAAGATGTTTTGGAAGGAAATTAAGAGAGAAAGAGGAGGCGAATCAAGTAGAGAAGAAAAGGTAAAAGGTGCAGATGGAGAGATGATAATGGAAGAGAGGGCAGTGAGAGGAACATGGGTAGAGTATTTTAGGGAGTTGCTAAACGTGAAGGAGGATAGGGAGGGAAAGGTATTTGCAGTGGGAAGCACTAAGAAAATGAGAGTGATGAATGAGGAAAACGGAGGAGAAATAGGGAAAGATGAAGTGAAGGCAGTTGTTAAGATGAAGAGAGCAGGCAAGGCACCTGGGTTGGATGGATGCCATGCAGAATGTCTGAAGAAAGGAGATACAGTTATGGTGGACTGGCTGGTGAGGTTACTTAATGTTTGCTGGAGAGAGGGTAGAGTGCTGGAGGACTGGAGGAGTGCATGTATAGTTCCACTTTACAAAGGAAAGGGGGACAAGTGTGAGTGTAGTAGTTTCAGAGGGATCAGCTTGTTGAGTGTAATTGGGAAGGCTTATGAGAGGGTCATGATTGAAAGGATTGGGAGAGGAACAGAGGGAGTAATTGAAATGGGAACAGTGTGGTTTTAGGACAGGTAGGGGTTGTGTAGATCAGATTTTTGTGGTAAGACAGATATGTGAGAAAGCTATAGGAAAAGGTAAGGATGTTTTTTGGGCTTTTATGGATTTGGAGAAGGCTTACGACAGAGTGGACAGGAAGGCACTGTGGGAGGTGCTGCAGATGTGTGGAATAGGAGGAGGGCTGTTAAGAGCAGTCAAGAGTTTTTGCGAGAGTAGTAGAGCTTGTGTGAGGATAAGAAATGAAGAGAGTAAATGGTTTGAAGTAAAAGTGGGACTTCGTCAGGGATGTATTATGTCGCCCTGGCTGTTCAATCTATACATGGATGGGGTGGTGCGAGAGGTGAATGCGGGGGTGGTGGGTCGGGGGTTGGAGATGGTTGGGGAAAATGGAGAAAAGTGGGAAATAAGCCAGTTGTTGTTTGCTGACGACACTACACTTGCAGCAGGATCAGAGAAGGGATTAAGGAAGTTAGTGACAGAGTTTGAGAAGTTGTGAGAAAGAAGAAAACTGAAGATAAATGTGGGCAAAAGTAAGGTGATGAGATGTACAAGGGGAGAGAGTGACAGCAGGCTGGAGAAAGTGGATAGTTTTAGATACTTGGATGTGAATGTGGCAGGAAAGGGAGGAGTGGCGGTAGAATGTAGATTGAGAGAAGCGAATAAATGCTTTGGTGGATTAAAAAGTGCAATTAGAAATAGACATCTGGGAATGGATGCTAAGAGGAGGTTATATGAAGGAGTGATTGTGCCAACAGCACTGTTCGGGGCAGAAACATGGAACATAAGAGAGGAGGAGAGAAGGAGTTTGATTGTGTCTGAGATGAAATGTCTGAGAAGTATGATAGGGGTTACTAGACTAGATAGAGTGAGAAATGAGAAGGTGAGGAGGAGAACAGGGGTAGAAAGGGAGCTGGGAGATAGGGTTGATGAAAGAG
>NW_027467569.1:0-47500 GCF_046742065.1 Oratosquilla oratoria
TTATATTTAAAAATACCTTCTAATCTTGTTATTGTTATATTCTAAACTTGTCATTATTAGTATATTCTAACTTTTTCATTATCACTACTTATAGTACCTTCTGAATTTTCTTTGTATATGCTAAACTTGTCATTATTAGTTCATATTAACGTTATTAGTACCTTCTAAACTTATTATTCTAGTACATTCTAGACATTCTAAACTTGACATTATTAGTATGTTCTAAACTTATCACTAGTAAAAATTTAAGTAATTAATAGTACCTTCGAAACTTATCATTAACGTACCCTTTAAATTTGATATTATTAGTATATTCTAAACTCGTCATTATTAGTTATCATTAATAGCATCATTATTTAGTACACATCAAAGATATCATTAATAGTACATTTTAAACTCGTCATCATTAGAATGTTCTATACTTTTCATTATTAGTACACATTAAAGTTATCATTAATAGTACTTTCCAAATTTCTCATTATACATATATTCTAAACATGTCTACATTGGAATATTCTAAACTTGTCATTATTCTTATGTTCTAAACTTGCCATTAATAGTTTATATTAAATATATCATTACTAGTATATTCTAAACTTGGCAATATTATTATATGTTAAAGTTTAAACTAGTATATTCTAAAGATGTCGTTATTAGTATATTATTAGTACACATGAAATCTATCATTAGTGTTCTAAACTTATTTTTCATGAAAATTAAAGTCATTAATAGTACCCTCTACACTAATCAATAACTAGAATGTACTATTAATGATAACTTTAATGTGTACTAATAATGAAAAGAATAGAACACTCTAATGGTGACAGGTTTAAAAGGTACTACTAATGATATCTTATAATGACAAGTTTAGAACATTCTAATAATGACAGATTTAGAAGATACTATTTAGAATACTACTTAGAATGATTATATTTTATTAGAATATACTAATAATGATATGTTTAGAATATACTAATGATAACAAGTTTAGAAGGTAATATTTATAACTTCAATGTTTACTAATAATAACAAATTTAGAATATACTGATAATAAGAAGTGTGCGATTAATGATACATCTTATTTGCACAAATAACGTCAAATTTAGAATGTGTTAATAATCGGTACTTCTGACAATTTTATTGTGTTGTAATAATGTCAAGATTAGAATATAATAGTAATAATAACTTTAATGTATATTGATACTGACAAGATTAAGATTCTCTTAGTAATATCTTAAATGTGTACTATTAAAGAAAGTTTAATGTGTCATAATGTCATATTTAAAAGGCACAATTAATTGAAACTTTAATGTGTACTAATAATGAAAATTTTAGAGTTTTTGAATAATGACTAATAATAACAACTTTAGAATACACTAATTATGATTACTAATTAATGTTAGAATTATACTAACAATGACAAGTTGAAAAGGAATTATCAATGATAACTTTAATATGTTCTAGTAATGACAAGTTTAGAATATACGATTAATGACACTTATAGGTACTTCTAATAAAAACTTTAATGTGTACTAATAATGACAAATTAAGATTATGGTATTAATGATAATTTTAACGAGTGCAAGTTTAGGATATACCAATAACGACAAAATCAGAAGATTCTTTTAATAATAACTTAAATATGTACTAAGAATGACATCTTTAGAATATACAATGTTATACAAATTTGGAAGCTACTATTAATTATAACATTAATGTGTACTGACTATAAAAGTTGAGAATATACTATTATGGGTAAGTTTATAACATACTAATAATGACAAGTTTAGAAAGTACTATTAATGGTAAGTTTAATGTATAGTGATTATGATACGTTAATGAAAAGTATAGAAGATACTAATAATGACAAGTTTACAAGTTACTCTTAATAACAACTAATAGTAATAATAATGATTATAGAACATGCTGATAATGATCATATTAAAGATACTATTAATGAGAACTTTAAAGTGATGACAAGTTTAGAATATACTAATAATGAAATTTTAGAATATTCTATTAATGGTAACTTTAAAGTATACCAATAGTAGCAACCTTAGAATATGTAAGTACATGTTGAGAAAGTACTATTAACGATAACTCTAATATGTACTCATAATCTCATGTTTAGAATATACTAATAACGACAAGTTTAGAAGGTACTATTAATTATAACTTTAATATGCACTAATGATGGCAATTGTAGAGGAAAGTTGAAAATATACTATTATGGGTAAGTTTATAATATAACAAGTTAGGAACATACTAATAATGAGAAGTTTACAATACAAATAATGATCAGATTAAAGATACTATTAATGATAACTTTAATGTGTACTATTAATGACAATTTCAGAATATGCTAATGATGAAATTTTAGGACATTTTACTAATGTGTACCAATAGCTTAGAATATAAAAGACAATTACATGTTTAGAAAGCACTATTAATGATAATTCTAATATGTACTCAAGTGTACTAATAATCACATAATTTGTGATAGGGCAAGTTTAGAAGGCACTATTAATGATAACTTTAATATGCACTAATAATGGTAATTGCAGAGAATATTCTTAGTATATTCTAAACTTGTTACTATCAGTGCATATTAAAGTTATCATTAAAAGTATATTCTAAACATGCCATTACTAGTATTTTGTAATTTTTTCACTATTAGTAACCATTAAAGTAATTATTAATACATATTAAAGATTTAATAATAGTACCTGCTAAACGCTATACGTTTTCTTTCTAAATTTCCCATTTTATTATTTATTTTATTATACCTTGTCATATTCTAAACTTTTCATTATCATTTCGCATATATTTAATCTTTAATAGTGCTTTCCAAGCTTGTCATTATTAGTATATTCTAAACTTCTCATTAATAGTGTATACTAAACTTATCACTATTAATAGGCATTAAAGTTATCCTTAATAGTACATTCTAAACTTGGCATTATTAGTATATTCCAAGCTTGTCGTTATTAGTACAAGTTAACGATATCAATTATAGTACCTTCCAAACTTACCCTTATTAGTATATAGTGCTATATACATTAAAGTTATCAATAATAGTACCTTATAAAAGTTGTCATTAAGATACAATCTGAACTTATCTGTACTTGTATATTACAAAAATGCTATTTTTAATGTATTCTAAACTAGTCAATATTACCACATTACCACATATTAGCACCTTCTAAAATCGCCAGTATATTCTAAATTTATCTTCTAAAATTTTCTTCTAAACATGCCATTTTTTATATATTTTTACTGTATTTTTCAAATTTGTGGTTACTAGCATATATCTTGACAGTATTAGTACACATTGAAGTTATCATTAACTTTCTTAACTTTTCATTAAATTTGTCGTCATTTGCCATTTGCCATATAAGTTAGCATTAGTAGTACCTTCTAAACATCTTATTTTTAGAATAATTTAAACTTCTCATTATTGGTGTTTTTAAATTTGTCAATATTGTAATTTATCAAAGTTTATATTAATAGAACTTTCTGAACTTGTCATTATTAGTACACATTAAAGTTATCAATAATAGTACCTTATAAACTTGTCTTTGTAACTACACATTAAAGTTATCATTAATGGTATCTTTCTAAATTTGTCATTTTAGTACAAATTCAATTCATTATCAATAGTACCCTCTACACTTGTCAATTTTTGTATATTATAAACTTGTTATTATTAACACATATATGAGTTATCATTAAAAGCTTCACGTTTAAGTTATCATTAATAATACTTTCTAAAGTTGTCATTGTTCGTATATTCGAAAAATATCAGTATTAGTAAATACTAACATATCTTCTTTATTATTCTAAACTTGTCATTATTAGTACACATTAAAGTTATCATTGTTAGGACCATTATTAGTATATTCTAAACTTGGCAGTACTAATATATTCCAAATTTTATAATTATTTAAAACTTTTCATTATTAGTATATTCTAAAATTGTGAGTATTAGTACATATTAAAGTTACCATTATTACTGGCTTTTTAATATGACATTGTTAGCTTTATTTCAAAACTAATCATTATTAGTACGTATTATAGTCATCATTGATAGCAACTTCTAATTATGTTATTATTAGTATTCATTAAACTTTACATTATCAATATAATTAAACGTGTCATTATTCCTACACATTAACATTATTATCAATATAACCTTTTAAACTTTATTACACTATTGTAAACATGTGATTATGTGTACATAATACATGTATTATAATAACATGTGAATAACAATAACATGTGTACATATTCAAGTTATCATTAATTGTGCCTTTAAACTTGTCATTATTAGTATATACCAAACATTAAATATCAGAAAACATTAAAGTTTTTATTTAAAAGTTGTCATTGTTCGTAAATTCGAAACATCACTATTAGTATACATTGAAGTTATCATTACTAGGACCTTGTATCCTTACCATTATTAATATATCCTACACTTGGTAATAATAATATATTCCAAGTTTATCATTATCCTAAACTTGTCACTATTACTATATTCTAAACTTTTTGAGTATCAATACATATTAAAGTTATCATTAGTAGTGTCTTCTAAACATGTTATTGTTAGTATATTCAAAACTAATGAAAAATTAATTTATAATATGGGAAATTTATAAAAAAAAAGTATAGCGTTTAGCAGGTACTATTATAAAAATCTTTAATGTGTACTAACAATTACTTTAATGAGTAATAATAGTGATTTTTTTTTAGAAAATACTAGTAATGACATGTTTAGAATATACTTTTAATGATAACTTTAATATGCACTGATAGTAACAAGTTTAGAATATTCAGTCGGAACTATTGATGATAACTTTAATATCAAAAGTTTAGAATATATTAATAATGAATATTGTCGATAGTACTATTAATGATATATACAACAATAACCAATAATCAAAATTTTAGAAAATGATATTTGTAATAACTTCAATATATTTTAATAATGACAATTTTAGAAGGTTCTATTGAATAGCTTTGATATGTACTAATATTGAATAATTTGATCTGTTATTAATAGGGACAAATTTATTATTAATGATAGCTTTAATGTGTACTACTAATAAAAAGTTTTGAGTATACTAATAATAACAAGTTTAAAAGGTACTATTGCATGATAACTTTAATGTGCACCAATAATGATAAATTTAGAAATAGCAATTTTGTAATATTCAAATGATGTCAAGTTTAGAAGGTATAGCTTTAATGTGAAAAGTTTACAATATACTGATAATGCAAGGCACAGTTAATGATAACTTTTATGTGTACTAATAATGGAAAGACTAGAATATACCATATACTAATAATGAAAAATTAAAAGATACTAATAATGACTAGTTTAAAAGATATATTGATAATGCATTTAACTTTGACAAGTTTAGAAGGTATTATTGATAATAACTTTAATGTGTACTAATAATTAATCAGAAGTTTACATTTTAGAATTTAGAATATACTAATAATAATAAGTTTAGAAGGTACTAATAATGATAACGTTAATATGAACCAATAATGACCAGTTTAGAATATATAAAGAAAATCTAGGAGTAATATTGAAAAATTAGAATATACTAATACTGACAAGTTTAGAATATAACAACAAAAACAAGATTAGAAGGTATTTTTAAAGATAACATTAATGTGTAGTAATCATGTGAAAATTCAATTAATATATTTATTGTGTACTAATATTGACAAATATAGAACATACCTATAACGACATGTTGAAAAGGAACTATTAATGACAACTAATAATAACAAGTTTGGAATATATATTCTAAACTTGTTTTTATTAGTACACATTAAAGTTTAATAGTGATAAGTTTTTAACGATAATGATAACTTTAATTTGTAATAAGTTTAGAATATACTAATAATTACAAGTTAAAAGGATACTGTTAATGATTTGTGTATAAGGTACTATTAATAACTTTAATTTTCACTAATAATAAGTTTAGAACACACTAATAATGCCAGGTTTAGAAAATACTAATAATGATAACTAATGTGTAATAAGTTTAGAATATACTAATAATAAGTAATAATAATAATAAAGTAATAATAATAAGTTTAGAATATACTAATAATTACAAGTTAAAAGGATACTGTTAATGATTAGTGTATAAGGTACTATTAATAACTTTAATTTTCACTAATAATAAGTTTAGAACACACTAATAATGCCAGGTTTAGAAAATACTAATAATGATAACTAATGTGTTATAAGTTTAGAATATACTAATAATAAATAATAATAATAATAAAGTAATAATACTAAGTTTAGAATATACTAATAATTACAAGTTAAAAGGATACTGTTAATGATTAGTGTATAAGGTACTATTGATAAATTTAATTTTCACTAATAATAAGTTTAGAACACACTAATAATGCCAGGTTTAGAAAATAGTAATAAAAACAGGATTAGTGGGTACTATTAATGATAGATTTAATGTGTACTAATAATGTCAAACTTAGAATAATGAGAATATTAGAAGATACTATTAGTGACAAGTTTACTAATAATGACGACTTTTGAATATACTAATGACGACATCTTTAGAATATACTAGTTTAAACTATAATAATAATGACAAGGTTTAATGAAAACTTTAACATATACTAATATTACCAAGCTTAGAATATGCTAATAATAATAGATTTAATATGAGCTATTAATGACAAGTTTAGAGCATACTAATAATGACAAGTTTAGAATATTCCAATGTAGACATGTTTAGAATATACGTAGAATGAGAAATTTGGAAAGTACAATTAATGATAACTTTAATGTGTACTAATAATGAAAGGTATAGAACATTCTAATGATGACACTATTAATGATATCTTTGATGGGTACTAATAATGAAAAGTTTAGAATATTCCGATAATGACAAGTTTAGAAGATACTACTAATAATGACGAGTTTAAAATATACTAATAATTACAAATTTAAAGGGTACTGTTAATGATAAATTTTGAAGGTACTATTAATGTTTAGAATGTTTAGAATATTCTAGTTTGAATGATAATAATAAAGGCAACTTTAACATAATATTGCCAAGTTTAGAATATACTAATAAAGATAAGTTTAGAACGTCCTATTAATTATGAATTTAAGATGAAGTATTAATGAAAAGTTTAGAACATACTAATGATGACAAGTTTAGAATATACCAATGAAGACATGTTTAGAATATACATGTTTAGAATATACTGAAGTTTAGATAGTACTATTAATGATAACTTTAATGTGTACTAATAATGAAAAGTATAGAACATTCTAATGATGACAAGATTAAAAAGTTTGATGTGTACTTATAATGACATGTTTAGAACATTCTAATAATGATAGGGGTAGAAGATCCTATTTACTATACTATACTATTTAAAAGGTACTGTTAATGATAAGTTTAGGAGGTACTATTAATTACTTTAATTTTTACTAATGATAAGTTTAGAACATACTAATAATGCCAAGTTAGAATGTACTAATAAAACAAGATTAGAAGGTACTTTTAATGATAAATTTAATGTGTACTAATAATGGCAAATTTGGAATATACCAATAATAAAGATCAGTTAAATATCAGTCAATAATAAAGATAAGTTAAATATCAGTCAATAATAAAGATAAGTTAACTAATAATTGCGAGTTTTGAATATACTATTAATGACATGTTTAGAATATACTAGTTTAAATTATGATAATGACAAAGTTAGAATAAAGACAACTTTAGCATATTGCCAGGCTTAGAATATACTAATGATAACGTCCTATTAATGATAAATTTCATATGATATATTATGACAAGTTTAGAACATACTAATAATGACAAGTTTAGATACATAAATGAAGACATATTTAGAATATACCAATATTGACATGTTTACAATATACGTATAATGAGAAGTCTAGAAAGTACTATTAATGATAACTATAATGTGTAGTAATGGAAAATATAGAACACTCTAATGGTGACAGGTTTAAAAGGTACTATTAATGATATCTTTGATGTGTACTAATAATGAAAAAAATTGAATATTCTAGAAGATACTATTAATGTTAACTAATATTGACGAGTTTAGAATATACTAAGAATGATTAGAATATACTAATAATGGCATATTTAGAATATACTAATAATGGCATATTTAGAATATACTAATGATGACAAGTTTAGAAGGTAATATTTATGATAACCTCAAAGTTTATTAATAATAGCAAATTTAGAATATACTAATAGTAAGAAGTGTGCGATTAATGATAAATTTTATTTGCACAAATAATGACAAATTTAGAATGTGGTAATAATCGATACTTTTAATAACTTTATTGTGTTGTCAAGATTAGCATATAATTAGTAATAATAATTTTAATGTATATTGATATTGACAAGATTAAAAGATTCTCTTAGCAATATCTTTAACATGTAGGATTAAAGAAAGTTTAGAATAATGAAATTATGACAAGTTTTGTCATGATGTCATATTCAAAAGGTACAATTAATTGAAACTTTAATGTGTTCTAATAATGAAAAGTTTAGAGTTTTTGAATAGTGACTAACAATAACAGGTTTAGAATACACTAATAATGATTACTAATTCATGTTTGAATTATACTAATAATGACAAGTTGAAAAGGAATTATCAATGATAACTTTAATATTTTCTAGTAATGATAAATTTAAATATACGATTAATGACACTTTTTAGGTACAACTAATAAAAACTTTAATGTTTACTAATAATGACAAGTTAAGATTATGGTATTAACGAGTGCTATTAATGACAAGTTTAGGATATACCAATAACGACAAGATCAGAAGATTCTTTTAATAATAACTTAAATATGTAGTAAGAGTGACAACTATAGAATATACAAGTTTATACAACTTTGGAAGCTACTTATAATGTGTACTAATTATGAAAGTTGAGAATATACTATTATGGGTAAGTTTGTAATATACTAATAATGACAAGTTTAGAAAGTACTGTTAATGGTAAGTTTAATGTATATGGAACATACTAATAACACAACGTAACATTTTTTTTTCAAAGGTTTTGTTTATTGTATTTTTTTCCTGCTGATTTCAAATATGCAATTATTCTTTCTGTATCATCGACCGTTATAGAAATACATATAATTTCAATGTTACCATGTATATTTTGGAATTGTTATGTGGTCTGCTACTAAATGTTTATCTAATTTTCTCTTTCAGATGGCTACTAGAGGATGTGAAAATTCTCCTGATACATTTTGCTATGTGTGTGGTTATTATATTGGGAAAAAACAAGTACTACATAAGATCGTGAGAGGTGCTAAAGTGTGGATAGCGTACAGACTCTATTTCGGAATGCCCATGGGTGACCAGGACAAGCCATGGGCACCTCATGTGATATGTGGAAGCTGCCAATCTACTCTAGAAGGATGGCTGAGAGGTACAGGAAGGGCAATGCCTTTTGCCATTCCTAGAATATGGAGAGAGCCGAAGAACCATCACGACGACTGCTACTTTTGTATGATTGATGTGAGGAAGTACAGGAAAGTGAAAGGAAGACAAGCTCTGCAGTATCCAGACATACCATCATCTAGAGCACCTGTCCCACATGATGATAGCTTACCAGTACCACAACCACCAGGAAATGCAAGTTTATTTTTATCATACTCTCTTTACTTTTAATTAACGTCAATATTAAGTACTTAATATACATTCACTTTCCTAAAGATATATGGAATACTAATGCTATTCGTCTTTGTTGAAGTTGCTATATTTAGTTATTTCTTCCTTTCCAGATGGAAGATGCAATGGAAATTTCATCTGAAGGGTCAGCAGGTAGCAGCAGCCATGAAATGGGAGACGAAGATTTCACACCAAGAACGACTTCGGAGCCTCACTTTCCTAGTCAGAGTGAGCTAGATGACTTAATCAGAGACTTAGGTCTTACTAAGTCAGGATTTGAGCTTCTTACATCAAGGATGAAAGAATGGAATCTACTAGGAGAAGACTGCAGGACATCTGTGTACCGGAAACGACATGAAGAATTTAAAATTTACTATGACTTTAGTGATGATATGTGTTATTGTAAGGATGTTACTGGTTTGTTTACAGCCCTTGGACTCGAACATGATCCTGCAGAATGGCGACTGTTCATAGATAGCTCAACACGAAGTCTCAAAGCAGTATTGCTCCACAATGGAAATAAAAACCCATCTTTGCCTCTTGCACACTCAGCACAGAAGAAAGAAAACTATCATGTCAAACAGCTTCTTGAAAAAAATCAATTATGCTGAATTCAAATGGGATGTTTGTGGTGATTTCAAGATGCTAGCCTTTTTACTTGGCTTACAAGGGGGATACACAAAGTATTCCTGTTGTCTTTGTTTATGGGACAGCAGGGCTGATGATGATCATTATAATAAAGTTCATTGGCCCCCAAGAGTTGAACTGCAGCCAGGAATGTTAAATGTTCTCTGACAGCCTCTAGTAGATTCGAAAAAAGTTTTATTACCCCCACTTCATATCAAGCTAGGGTTAATTAAATAGTTTGTGAAGGCTTTGGATTTTGGAGGCGAAACTTTCCAAGAAATTTGTCTCATGTTTCCCAAGCTGAGGCTAAGCTCAAGGGTGGTATAAAATGTTGAAGTCGGAGAAACTGGAAAGAGCGATGACGAAAGTTGAAAGAGAAGCTTGGTGTTCATTTCGTGATGTAGTTCGTGGATTCCTAGGAAATCACAAGGACCCTAATTATAAACAAATAGTGGCAAAGCTTATTGAGAACTTCAGGAAACTTGGTTGTCGTATGTCCTTGAAGATACATTTCTTGCATTCTCACCTAGATTTCTTCCCCGAAAACTTGGGGGCTGTCAGTGAGGAGCATGGCGAGAGATTTCATCAGGATATCGCAACTATGGAAAGAAGATATCAAGGACGATGGAATACTGCTATGATGGGAGATTACATATGGTCACTAGTCAGAAAAGACGAAAGCATGCATATTATGAAAAAATACTATATGTTGTATAATTATCCTTAGAATGCTAAAGTAGATTGAATCAATTAACTACTGTAGAGAAAGGTTGCGTATATAACAATAAAATATAAAATCAAGAATAAATAAATAAACATCGATGTTACGTCAAAACTAATGTAATATTTGGATTCAGTGACTTGTCATTAATGGTACAATTACATTAATAGTATCTTTATTCTGATTAGTATGTTCTATAATTATCTATAATTATCATTATTAGTATTAGTTATTCTTAACGTATCATCATTACTATACATTAAAATGTCTAAACTTGTCATTGTTATCATTCTTAACTTATCATCATTACTATACATTAAACTTTCTAAACTTGTCATTGTTAGTATATTATAACTTACCCATAATAGTATATTCTCAACTTTCATAATATTTGTTATTATCAGTATCCTCTACAGTTGCCATTATTAGTGCATATTAAAGTTATCATTAATAATACCTTCTAAACTTGTCCTTATTAGTATATTCTAAACATGTGATTATGAGTACATATTAGAGTTATCATTAATAGTACTTTCTAAATTATCTTTCATATTCTAAGCTTGTCACTATTGGTACACTTTAAAGTTATCATTAATAGAATATTCTTTAAATTTCATTATTAGTATGTTTTAAACTTGTCATTAACAGTACAATTAAAGTTATCATTCATAGTATCTTTAATCTGATCATTATTAGTATGTTCTATAATTATCATTATAAGTATTTATCATCAACAGTATCTTGTAAACTTATTACACAATGTAACACATGTTTTGTTTATTTGTATTTTTTCATGTTTATATATTTATTTCGTATTTGTAAACAAAATGTTGAAGTCGGAGAAACTGGAAAGAGCGATGACGAAAGTTGAAAGAGAAGCTTGGTGTTCATTTCGTGATGTAGTTCGTGGATTCCTAGGAAATCACAATAACCCTAATTATAAACAAATAGTGGCAAAGCTTATTGAGAACTTCAGGAAACTTGGTTGTCGTATGTCCTTGAAGATACATTTCTTGCATTCTCACCTAGATTTCTTCCCCGAAAACTTGGGGGCTGTCAGTGAGGAGCATGGCGAGAGATTTCATCAGGATATCGCAACTATGGAAAGAAGATATCATGGACGATGGAATACTGCTATGATGGGAGATTACATATGGTCACTAGTCAGAAAAGACGAAAGCATGCATATTATGAAAAAATACTATATGTTGTATAATTATCCTTAGAATGCTAAAGTAGATTGAATCAATTAACTACTGTAGAGAAAGGTTGCGTATATAACAATAAAATATAAAATCAAGAATAAATAAATAAATATCGATGTTACGTCAAAACTAATGTAATATTTGGATTCAGTGGCAACTTGTCATTAATAGTACAATTACATTAATAGTATCTTTATTCTGATTAGTATGTTCTATAATTATCTATAATTATCATTATTAGTATTAGTTATTCTTAACGTATTATCATTACTATACATTAAAATGTCTAAACTTGTCATTGTTATCATTCTTAACTTATCATCATTACTATACATTAAACTTTCTAAACTTGTCATTGTTAGTATATTATAACTTACCCATAATAGTATATTCTCAACTTTCATAATATTTGTTATTATCAGTATCCTCTACAGTTGCCATTATTAGTGCATATTAAAGTTATCATTAATAGTACCTTCTAAACTTGTCCTTATTAGTATATTCTAAACATGTGATTATGAGTACATATTAGAGTTATCATTAATAGTACTTTCTAAATTATCTTTCATATTCTAAGCTTGTCACTATTGGTACACTTTAAAGTTATCATTAATAGAATATTCTTTAAATTTCATTATTAGTATGTTTTAAACTTGTCATTAACAGTACAATTAAAGTTATCATTCATAGTATCTTTAATCTGATCATTATTAGTATGTTCTATAATTATCATTATAAGTATTTATCATCAACAGTATCTTGTAAACTTATTACACAATGTAACACATGTTTTGTTTATTTGTATTTTTTCATGTTTATATATTTATTTCGTATTTGTAAACAAAATGTTGAAGTCGGAGAAACTGGAAAGAGCGATGACGAAAGTTGAAAGAGAAGCTTGGTGTTCATTTCGTGATGTAGTTCGTGGATTCCTAGGAAATCACAAGGACCCTAATTATAAACAAATAGTGGCAAAGCTTATTGAGAACTTCAGGAAACTTGGTTGTCGTATGTCCTTGAAGATACATTTCTTGCATTCTCACCTAGATTTCTTCCCCGAAAACTTGGGGGCTGTCAGTGAGGAGCATGGCGAGAGATTTCATCAGGATATCGCAACTATGGAAAGAAGATATCATGGACGATGGAATACTGCTATGATGGGAGATTACATATGGTCACTAGTCAGAAAAGACGAAAGCATGCATATTATGAAAAAATACTATATGTTGTATAATTATCCTTAGAATGCTAAAGTAGATTGAATCAATTAACTACTGTAGAGAAAGGTTGCGTATATAACAATAAAATATAAAATCAAGAATAAATAAATATATATCGATGTTACGTCAAAACTAATGTAATATTTGGATTCAGTGACACGAAATAAATATATATACATGAAAAAATACAAATAAACAAAACATGTGTTACATTGTGTAATAAGTTTACAAGATACTGTTGATGATAACAAATACTTATAATGATAATTATAGAACATACTAATAATGATCAGATTAAAGATACTATGAATGATAACTTTAATTGTACTGTTAATGACAAGTTTAAAACATACTAATATGAAAGATAATTTAGAAAGTACTATTAATGATAACTCTAATATGTACTCATAATCACATGTTTAGAATATACTAATAAGGACAAGTTTAGAAGGTACTGTTCAAGATTTGTGAAAGGAAGACAAGCTCTGCAGTATCCAGACATATACATTAAACTTTCTAAACCTGTCATTATTCTCAACTTTCATTAACAGTACTTTCTAAACTTGTCATTATTAGTATATTACAAACTTACATATTCTCAACTTTCATAATTAATACACATTATAAGTAGCTTCCAAACTTATATAACCTTGTATATTCTAAAGTTGTCACTCTTACTACATATTTAAGTTATCATTAAAAGAATCTTCTGAACTTGTTATTATGGGTATATCCTAAACTTGTCATTAATAGCACTCGTTAGCATTATCATTAATACCATAATCTTAACTTGTCATTATTAGTACACATTAAAGTTTTTATTAGTTGTACCTAAAAAGTGTCATTAATCGTATATTCTAAACTTGTCATTACTAGAACATATTAAAGTTATCATTGATAATTCTTTTTCAACTTGTCATTATTAGTATAATTCAAACATTAATTAGTAATCATTACTAGTGTAATCTAAACCTGTTATTGTTAGTCACTATTCAAAAACTAAACTTTTCATTATTAGTACACATTAAAGTTTCAATTAATTGTATTCTAAACTCGTCATTATTAGTTATTTTTGTAGTATCTTTTAAACCTGTCATTATTAGAATGTTGTAAACTTGTCTTTGTAAGTACACATCAAAGATATCATTAATAGTACCTTTTAAATTTGTCATCATTAGAATGTTTTATACTTTTCTTTATTAGTACACATTAAAGATATCATTAATAGTACTTTCTATACTTCTGTATTCTCTAAACATTGGTATATTCTAAACTTGTCATTAATACTTCATATCAATATTATCATTAATAGGACGTTCTAAAGTTATCATTATCAGTAATATTAGTATATGTTAAATATGTCATTAAACCTTGTCATTATTATTATCGTTTAAACTAGTATATTCTAAACACTCTAAACTTGACATTATTAGTATGTTCTAAACTTATCACTAGTAAGAATTAAAGTCATTAATAGTACCTTCGATACTTATCATTAACAGTACCCTTTAAATTTGTAATTTTTAGTATATTCTAACTCGTCATTATTAGTTATCATTAATAGCATCATTATTGGAATATTCTAAACTTGTCATTAATAGTACCTTTTAAACTTGTCATCATTAACATTTTCTATACTTTTCATTATTAGTACACATTAAAGTTATCTTTAATAGTACTTTCCAAATTTCTCATTATACGTATATTCTAAACATGTCTACATTGGAATATTCTAAACTTGTCATTATTAGTATGTTCTAAACTTGCCATTAATAGTTTATATTAAATATATCATTATTAGTATATTCTAAACTTGGCAATATTAGTATATGTTAAAGTTGTCATTATTATTATAGTTTAAACTAGTATATTCTAAAGATATCGTTATTAGTATATTCAAAACTCGTCATTATTAATGAACCTATCATTAATAGTATCTTCTAATCTTTTCATTATTACTATATTCCAAGTTTGACATTTGTACACGGCATTATTAGTGTGTTCTAAACTTATTTTTAATGAAAATTAAAGTCATTAATAGTACCCTCTACACTAATCAATACCAGTACCCTTTTAACTTTTAATTATTAGTATATTCTAAACTTGTCATTTTTTATTCATAACTTTTTATAATTTGTATATTATAAACTTTTCGGTATTAGTACGCTCTAAAGTTATCATAAATAGTACTTTTTAAACTTGTCATTACTAGTATATTCTAAACTTGTCATTATTACTAAACTTTTTTAATAGTTTCTTATAAAATTGTCATTTATAGTATATTCTAAACATCATTGATAGTACCTACCCGGCCTTTATTTGTATATCCTAAACTTAGTATTAGTATACTCTAAATATATCATTATTAGTTCACTTTAAAGTTACTATTAATAGTACCTTTAACCTGTCATTACTAAAATTATCATTATTAGCTCATTCAAAACTTTTCATTTTCAGAACACATTTAAGTTATTAATAATAGCCTATACATTTGTATTTGCATTTGTATTTGTTTTGTATATATATATATATATATATATATATATATATATATATATATATATATATATATATATATATATATATATATATATATATATATTGTAGTTTTTGTATACTACAAACTTGCTTATTATTAGTACAATTTAAAGTTGTCTTGAACAGTACTCTAAACTTGTAATTATTGGTATATTCTAATCTTTCCATTATTAGTACACATACCTGTACCTTCTAAACCTCTGATTATTAGTGCACATTTAAGTTATCATTAATAATACCTTCTAAACTTGCCATTATTAGTATCTTTTAATTTTTTCATTATTAGTACACATTAAAGTCATTGTTGGTATGTTCTAGTCTTTCCATTATTACACATATAAGTTAATTAACTGTGCCTTGCATTATAAGTATATTGTAAACTTGTCACATTAAAGCTATTATTAATAATACCTTCTAAACTTGTACATGTTATTCTTAGTATATTCTATCTAAACTTGTTCCTTTTATAATGTACTTTTATCAATAAAAGTACATTCTAAACATGTCATTACTAGTATTTTGTAAACTTTTCACTATTAGTACTCATTTAAGTAATTATTAGTACACATTAAAGATTTTACTAATAGTATCTGTTAAACACTATACGTTTTTTTGTAAATTTCCCATTTTGTTATAAATTAATTTTTCATTAACATTATCATTTCACATAAATTTATCTCTAATAGTGCTCTCCAAACTTGTCATTATTAGTATATTCTAAACTTCACATTAATAGTATATACTAAACTTACCACTATTAGTAGACATTAAAGTACATTCTAAACTTGGCATTATTAGTATATCCTAAACTTACCCTTATTAGTAAATAGTACTTTGTTTATATTGGTACACATTAAAGATATAATTAATAGTACCTTCTAAACGTTGTCACTAAGGTACCTTCTGAACTTATCTTTTCTTGTATATTACAATGGGTATTCTAAACTTGTCATTATTACCACATTAGCACATATTAAATCTAACCGTAATATCACAAAATTGTCATTACTAGCATATTCTAAATCTGTCATTATTAGTGCACATTAAAGTTACCATGCAATAGTACCTTCTAAAATTGTCATTATTAGTATATCCTAAACACGTTAAAATTATCATTAATAATAGCTTCTAAACTTGTCATAATTAGAATATTATTAGTAATGACATGTTTAGAAAGTTACATTAAGCATAACGTTAATGTATAGTAATAATGACACGTTTAAAATATACTATTAATGCAAGGTTTAGAAAATATTAACAATAGTATAGTAGAAGTTGCTATTAATGATAAATATTATACGTACCAATAATTAGTTTTGAATATACTAACAATAACATGTTTAGAAGACATTACTAATGATAACTTTGATATGTACTAATACTCAAAAGTTTAGAATATACTTATGACAACAAGTTTAGAATAATGATAAACTCGAAATATATTGTTATTACCAAGTTAAGAATATACTAATAATGATAAGGATACAAGGTCCTAGTAATGATAACTTTAATGTATACTAATAAAGTTAAAATACAGAAGAAGATATGTTCAGTATTTACTAATAATGATCTTTCGAATTTACAAACAATGACCACTTAAGAAAGTTTAGAACATAAAATTGGCAAGCTTTAATGGGTACTAATAATGTCAAGTGTTAAATATTGACAAGATTGACGAGTTTAGAAGATACTGTTAAAGATAACTTTAATGTGTAGAAATAGTGACAATTGTGGATCATACTAATAACGATAAGTTTAGAAGGTTCTATTAATGGTAAATTTATTTTGTACTAATAATGACAAGTTTAGCATAAGTTTAATGATAAAACAAGTTTAAGGTGTATCAATAATCAGAACTTTAATGATGATTTTAGAATATACTAATGATGATAATTTTAGAATATACTAATAATAATAAGTTAATAATATACTAATAATGAGAGTTGAATATCCGAACAATGACAAAATTATAATTACAATTTTAAAGGCACTGTTGATTATAACTTTAATGTGTACTAATAATCACAGGTTTACACACATAGAAGGTTACATTAATGATAATGTCAATGTGTAGTAATAATGACACGTTTCATATATATTAACAACGTAAGGTTTAGAAAATACTAATAAACCTGACATTATAAGCATGTTCTAAATTTGTCATCATTAGTATATTCTACACTTGTCATTATTAGTACAAATTAAAGCTTGTCAATATTTACATGTTTTAAAACCTCATTATTAAAGCATCATTAACAATACTTTCTAATGTTATCATTGTTCGAAACATATCAGTATTAATATATACTAAACATATCTTCTTGGGTATTCCAAATTTTCATTATTAGTACACATTAGAGTTATCATTATTAAGACCTTGTATACAGTATATGCTAAATTTGGCAATACTAATATATTCCAAAGTTTATCATTATTCTAAACTTGTCATTATTGGTATATTCTAGACTTGTGAGTATTAATACATATTAAAGTTACCATTAGTAGTTTCTTCTAAACATGATATTGTTAGGCTATTCAAAACTAATCATTATTAGTACGTATTATATTTATCATTAATAGTAACTTCTGATTTTGCTATTACCAGAATTTTCTAAACTTTGCATTATTAATATTATTCAAACGTGTCATTATTACTACACATTAACGTTACCAAAACTTGTCATTATTACAAAATTGTAAATTTTTGATTATTGGTACATATCAAAGTTATCAATAACAGTGCCTTTAAACTTTTCAATATTATTTTTCAAACATTAATTATTAGAGGACATTAAAGTTTTCATTTATAGTACATTCTAAATTTGTCATTAGTACGTTCTGGTCATTATTAGTACAAATTAAAGTTATGATATATATTACCTTCTAAAGTTGTCATTATCAGTAATTTCTAAACTTAATCAATATCTTCGAAACTTGTATTTATTAATACACATTAAAGTTATCATTAATAGTACCTTGTAAACTTATATTCTAAACTTATCATTGTTAGTATATTCCACACTTGTATATTCAACAGTAAAGTTATCTTGAGGAGTATCTTCTAAACTTGTCAATCTTAGTAGATTCTAAACTTTTAATTGTAAACCTGTGGTTATTAGTACATTTGTTCTATACATGTCGTTATTAGTATATTCTTATTTTGTCATTATTAGGACACCTTAAAGTTATAGCTAATAGCACCTTGATTTGTTATTGTTGGTATATTATAAACTTTTCATTATTAGTACACATTAAATTTATCAATCATAACATCTTCCAAACTTGTCAGTATTAGTGTATTCTAAACTTTTCTTTATTTTTATATTATAAACTTGTCGTTATTGATACATATTAGTAGTAGTATCTAGTAGTATCTCCTAAACTTGTATTATTAGTACACGTTAACAGTACCTTCTAAACATCATTATTAGTATATTCTAAACTTGTCATTATTAGTACACATTAACGTTATTATCAATATTACCTTCTTAACTTGACATCATTAGTATGTTATAAACTTGCCATATTAGTACAAATTAAATTAATCATTAATAGTATATTCTAAAGTTGTCATTATCAGTATATTCTAAACTTGTCATTATTAGTACACATTAAATTTATCATTAAAAATACCTTCTAAACTTTTCATTATTAGTACATGTTAAAACTATTAGGACCTCGTATACTTATCATTAGTATATTCTAAACTTGGCAAACTAATATATTCCAAAGTTTATAATTTTTCTAAACTTGTTATTATTGGTATATTCTAAACTTGTGAGTATTAGTACATGTTAAAGTAGTGGTGTGTTCAGAACGTAACATTGTTAGTTTATTCAAAACAAATCATTGATAGTATTAGTATTTTCTAAACCTTGCATTATTAATATAATTCAAACGTGTCATTACACATTAACGTTATCATTAACATAACCTTCTAAACATGTCATTATTGCTGTTTTTTAACTTTTCTTTATTAGTATTTTATAAACTTGTCATTATTCATACATATTAAAGCTATTATTTGTATATTCTAGTATTATTAGTACACGTTTAAGTAATCATTAATAGTATATTCTAAATTTGTCATTATTACTATATTCTACACTTGTCATTATTAGTAGACATTAAAGTTATCATTAAAAATACCTTCCTAATTTTTCATTATTTAGATATTATACCTCTTCTTATTAGTACACATTAAAATTATAGTTATTAAAATATTCTAACCTTGTCATCAATAGTACATTTTAAATTTGTGATTATTAGTACAAATTAAATACATCATTGATCGTACCTTCTAAACTTCTCATTATTAGTATATTCTAAGTATGTTATTAGTGCACATTAAAGTCATCATTAATAGTAACTTATAAACATGACATTATTTATTCATAGAACGGTCTAAATTTCTCATTATTAGTATGTACTAAACTTGTCCTTATTTGTTCAAATTAAAGTTATATCTGATAGCACCTTCTAAATTTATAATCGTGATTATACTCTAAATTGTTAATACACATTAAAGTTACTATTAGTAGTACCTTCTAAATTTGTCATTATTAGGGCACATTAAATTTTTCGTTAATGGTACATTGTAAGCTTGTCATTATTAGTATATTCTAAACATGTAGACACTAAAGTTATCATCAATCCTGTATTCTAAACTTTTCATTTTTAATATTAGTAGTACTTTTCATTGTTGCGCTCCCCCAGGTCGCAAACCACGGCTATTTTTCATCACATGAGAAAATAGGTCAATAACCCCTGACGTAGATCGAAAAAAAAATATTTTTGGCTGTCTTGAGTTCTATGACCAATAATAACAAGTTTTAGTTCCACGTCATCTGTAGGGAACCAAGAACTGAGTGACACAGGAAAGCGACCGCATGTTACTTTTTTATTCCCTTTACATTGAGACACACAACGAACGTAGGTACGCATCTATTTGTATCACACACACACACACACACACACACACACACACACACACACACACACACACACACACACACACACACACACACACACACACACACACACACACACACACACACACACACACACACACACACACACACACACACACACACACACACACACACACACACACACACACACACACACACACACACACACACACACACACACACACACACACACACACACACACACACACACACACACACACACACACACACACACACACACACACACTCACACACACACACACTCACACACACACACACACACACACACACACACACACACACACACACACACACACACACACACACACACACACACACACACACACACACACACACACACACACACACACATCAAAGATATTTAACAGAACCTTCTAAAATTGTCATTATTAAAACATTAAAGTTGTTATAAATATAATTTTCTAAAATTTTGATTATTGATTATTGTTGTATATATCATTAATAGTACTATCGACAATATTCATTATTAATATATTCTAAACTTTTAATATTAAAGTTATCAATAGTTCCGACTGAATATGTTATTCTTAGTATACACTAAACTTGTTACTATCAGTGTATATTAAAGTTATTAAAAGTATATGCTAAACATGTCATTACTAGTTTTTTGTAAATGTTTCACTATTAGTACTCATTAAAGTAATTATTAGTACACATTAAAGATTTTGATAATAGTACCTGCTATACTTTTTTTTATAAATCCCATATTATCATGAATTAAATTTTCATTAATTTTAAATATACTAACAATGACATGTTTAGAAGACACTACTAATGATAACTTTAATATGTATTAATACTCAAACGTTTAGAATATATTAGTGATGACAATTTTAGGATAATGATAAACTCGGAATAGATATATTATCAATTCCAAGTGTAGGATATACTAATAATGGTAAGGATACAAGGTCGTAGTAATGATAACTTCAATGTATACTAATAAAGTTTAGAATACCAAAGAAGATATGTTTAGTATTTACTAATAGTGATGTTTTGAATTTACGAACAATGACAACTTAAGAAAGTATTGCTAGTGATAACTAATGTGTACTAATAATGAGGGTAGAATATACAATTGACAAGCTTTAATGTTTACTTATAATGACAAGTGTTGAATATACCAATAATGACAAATTTAGAATTTGCTAATTATGTCAGGTTTAGAATACACTTGTAATGACAAGTTGAGAATACACTAATACTAAAAAAAATTAGAAGGTATCATAAATGAAAAATTTAGTATGTACCAATAATAACGAGCTTAGAATATACTAAGAATAACAAGTTTAGAATAATGTTACTTTTTTATTCCCTTTACATTGAGACACACACACACACACATACACACACACACACACACACACACACACACACACACACACACACACACACACACACACACACACACACACACACACACACACACACACACACACACACACACACACACACACACACACACACACACACACACACACACACACACACACACACACACACACACACACACACACACACACACACACACACACACACACACACACACACACACACACACACACACACACACACACACACACACACACACACACACACACACACACACACACACACACACACACACACACACACACACACACACACACACACACATCAAAGATATTTAACAGAACCTTCTAAAATTGTCATTATTAAAACATTAAAGTTGTTATAAATATAATTTTCTAAAATTTTGATTATTGATTATTGTTGTATATATCATTAATAGTACTATCGACAATATTCATTATTAATATATTCTAAACTTTTAATATTAAAGTTATCAATAGTTCCGACTGAATATGTTATTCTTAGTATACACTAAACTTGTTACTATCAGTGTATATTAAAGTCATTACTAGTTTTTTGTAAATGTTTCACTATTAGTACTCATTAAAGTAATTATTAGTACACATTAAAGATTTTGATAATAGTACCTGCTATACTTTTTTTTATAAATCCCATATTATCATGAATTAAATTTTCATTAATTTTAAATATACTAACAATGACATGTTTAGAAGACACTACTAATGATAACTTTAATATGTATTAATACTCAAACGTTTAGAATATATTAGTGATGACAATTTTAGGATAATGATAAACTCGGAATAGATATATTATCAATTCCAAGTGTAGGATATACTAATAATGGTAAGGATACAAGGTCGTAGTAATGATAACTTCAATGTATACTAATAAAGTTTAGAATACCAAAGAAGATATGTTTAGTATTTACTAATAGTGATGTTTTGAATTTACGAACAATGACAACTTAAGAAAGTATTGCTAGTGATAACTAATGTGTACTAATAATGAGGGTAGAATATACAATTGACAAGCTTTAATGTTTACTTATAATGACAAGTGTTGAATATACCAATAATGACAAATTTAGAATTTGCTAATTATGTCAGGTTTAGAATACACTTGTAATGACAAGTTGAGAATACACTAATACTAAAAAAAATTAGAAGGTATCATCAATGAAAAATTTAGTATGTACCAATAATAACGAGCTTAGAATATACTAAGAATAACAAGTTTAGAATAATGACATAATTAGAGTATACTAATGATAAGCTTAGAAGATTCATGATAAATTTAATGTGGAAAAGTTTAGAATAAATTGATAATGGAAAGTATAGAAATTACTAAAAATGACAACTTTAGAAGGTTCTATATATGATAACTATAATTTGTACTAATAAATGACAAGTTTAGAACGTACCAATAATGACAAACTTAGAATGTATTATAAATAAAAACTTTAATGTCTTCTGATAATTAATGTTTGGTATATACTAATAATGACAAGTTTAAAGGCACTATTAATGATAACTTGAATGTGTACACATATTCACATGTTATTATATGTTAACATTGACATGTTATTATAATACATGTATTATGTACACATAATCACATATTTACAATATCGTAATAAAGTTTAAAAGGTTAAATTAATAATAATGTTAATATGTAGCAATAATGACACATTTTAATTATATTGATAATGCAAAGTTTTGTAAATACTAATAATAGCATAATTAGAAATTACTATTAATGATAACTATAATGTGTACTAATAATGATTAGTTTTGAAAAAAGCTAACAATGTCATATTAAGAAGCCACTAATAATGGTAACTTTAACATATACTAATACTCACAAATTTAGAATATACTAAAAATGAAATGTTTTAAATAATTATAAACTTTGGAATATATTAGTATTGTCCTAATAATGATAACTTTAATGTGTACTAATAATGACAAGTTTAGAATAATAAAGAAGATACGTTATACGAACAATGACAACTTTCGAAAGTATTGTTAATGATAACTTTTAATGATAACTTAAAATTGTGTTAATAATAACAAGTTTATATTATAAAAAAATTGACAAGTGTAGAGGGTACTATTGATAATAAATTGAATGTGTACTAAAATAACAAATTTAGAGAGATACTATTAATGATAATTTTAATGTGTAGTTACAAATGGGTGGGAGTGTTTTTATGCCTTTCCGTTTTTGGCTACCTCCATTGGAAGGGGGAAAAAGCCTTGGTATATGTATATGTATGTATGTACAAAGGTACTACTAATAACTTTAATGCGTACTAATAATGACAAGTTTAAAATGCAGTAACAATGACAAGTTCAGAAAGTTCTATTGCTGTAAACTTTAATAAAATCCAATATTGACAAATTTAGAAAACACCAATAATGAGAAGTTTAAATTATACTAAAAATGAGATGTTTAGAAGGTACTATTAATGATAACTTATATGGCAAATGGCAAATGACGACGAGTTTAGAATATACTAATGAAAAGTTAAGAAACTACTCTTAATTATAACTTCAATGTGTTCTAATACTGTCAAGATTATGATATGCTTGTAATCACAAATTTGAAAGGTACAGTAAAAATGTATAAAAATTGGCATGTTTAGAAGAAAACTTTAAAAGATAAATTTAGAATATACTGCTAACGACAAGTTAAATATAATAATAATGGCGATTTTAAGAGGTGCTAATATGTGGTAATGTGGTAATAATGACAAGTTTAGAATACATTAGAAATAGCATTTTTGTAATATACAAGTAAAGATAAGTTCAGACTGTACCTTAATGACAACTTTTAGAAGGTACTATTAATGATAACATTATAATATTATAATATTACTTATAGTGAAAAATTTACAAAATACTACTAATGGCATGTTTAGAATATACTTTTAATGATAACTTTAATATGCACTGATAGTAACAAGTTTAGAATATACTAAGAATATCCTCTGCAATTGCCATTATTAGTGCATATTAAAGTTATTATTAATAGTACCTTCTAAACTTGCCCTTATTACTCGTAGTACAAATTATGTGATTATTAGTTAACTTGAGTACATATTAGAATTATCATTAATAGTGCTTTCTAAACATGTAATTATCTTTCATATTCTAAGCTATTGGTACACTTTAAAGTTATCATTAGTAGAATGTCCTAAAATTTCATTATTAGAATATTCTAAGACTGTCATTAATAGTACACATTAAAGTTATCATTAATAGTAACTTTAATCTGATCATTAACTTGTCATTATTAGTATGTTCTCAATTTATTATTATAAGTATATTCTTAACGTATCATTATTACTATTTATTAGACTTACCATTAATAGTACTTTCTAAACTTGTTATTATTTGTAATATTATAAGCTTAACCATAATAGTATATTTTCAACATTCAAAATATTTTCTAATATTTGTTATCATCAGTATCCTCTACAATTGCCATTATTAGTGTATATTAAAGTTATCATTAATAGAACCTTCTAAACTTATTAGTATATTCTAAACGTGATTATGAGTACATATTAGAGTTATCATTAATAGTACTTTCTCAACTCGTACTTTCATATTCTAAGGTTGCTACTATTGGTACACTTTAAAGTTATCATTAATAGAATATTATAAAATTTCATTATCAGTATATTCTAAACTTGTTATTAATAGTACACTTTAAAGTTCTCATTAATAGTATCTTTACTATGATCATTATTCTATAATCATCATTATTAGTATTAGTTATTATTAAGAGTATCTTGTAAACTTGTCATTATTAGTATTTTCTATACTTGTCATTATAAGTATATTCTTAACGTATCATAATCACTATACATTAAACTTGCTATTAATAGTACTTTCTGAACTTGTCATTATTAGTATGTTATAAATTTACCCATAATAGTATATTCTCAACTTTTATAGTTAGTACACATTAATGTTATTATTAAGAGTATCTTGTAAACTTGTCATTATTAGTATCTTCTATACTTGTCATTATAAGTATATTCTTAACGTATCATAATCACTATACATTAAACTTGCTATTAATAGTACTTTCTAAACTTGTCATTATTAGTATGTTATAAATTTACCCATAATAGTATATTCTCAACTTTTATAGTTAGTACACATAAATGTTATCATTGTAGCCTCAAACTTGTATAGTCTTGTGTATTCTAAAGTTGTCATTCTTAGTACATATTTAAGTTATTATTAAAAGAATCTTCTGATTTTGTCGTTATTGGTATATCCTAAACTTGCACTCGTTAAAATTATCATTAATACCATAATCTTAATTTGTCATTATTAGTACCCATTAAAGTTTTAAAAGTACCTAAAAGTGTCATTAATCGTATATTCTAAACTTGTCATTACTAGAACATATTAAAGTTATCATTGATAATTCCTTTTCAACTTGTCATTGTTAGTATAATTCTAACATTAATTAGTAATCATAATTAGTGTATTCTAAAGTTGTTATTATTAGTCATTATTCAAAAACTCTAAAGTTTTCATTATTAGTACACATTAAAGCTTCAATTAATTGTACCTTTTAAATATGACATTATGACACATTAAACTTGTCATTATTAGTATATTCTAAACTTTCTTTAATAGTACACGTTAAAGATATTGCTAAGAGAATTCTAATCTTGTCAGTATCAATATACATTAAAGTTATTATTACTATTATATTCTAATCTTGACATTATTACAACACAATAAAATTGTCAGAAGTACCGATTATTACCACATTCTAAATTTGACATTATTTTTGCAAATAAGATTTATCATTAATCGCACACTTCTTATTATCAGTATATTCTAAATTTGTTATTATTAGTAAACATTGAAGTTATCATGAATATTACCTTCTAAACTTGTCATCATTAGTATATTCTAATAATTATTCTAAATAGTATTCTAAATAGTATCTTCTAAATCTGTCATTATTATAGTGTTCTAAACTTGTCATTATAAGATATCATTAATAGTACCTTTTAAACCTGTCACCATTAGTGTTCTATACTTTTCATTATTAGTACACATTAATTAAAGTTCATATTAACGTTATTAGTACCTTCTAAACTTATTATTCTAGTACATTCTAGACATTCTAAACTTGACATTATTAGTATGTTCTAAACTTATCACTAGTAAAAATTTAAGTCATTAATAGTACCTTCGAAACTTATCATTAACGTACCCTTTAAATTTGATATTATTAGTATATTCTAAACTCTTCATTATTAGTTATCATTAATAGCATCATTATTTAGTACACATCAAAGATATCATTAATAGTACCTTTTAAACTCGTCATCATTAGAATGTTCTATACTTTTTATTATTAGTACACATTAAAGTTATCATTAATAGTTCTTTCCAAATTTCTCATTATACATATATTCTAAACATGTCTACATTGGAATATTCTAAACTTGTCATTATTAGTATGTTCTAAACTTGCCATTAATAGTTTATATTGAATATATCATTATTACAACACAATAAAATTGTCAAAAGTACCGATTATTACCACATTCTAAATTTGACATTATTTGTGCAAATAAAATTTATCATTAATCGCACACTTCTTATTATCAGTATATTCTAAATTTGTTATTATTAGTAAACATTGAAGTTATCATAAATATTACCTTCTAAACTTGTCATCATTAGTATAATCTAAACATGTCATTATTAGTATATTCTAATAATTATTCTAAATAGTATTCTAAATAGTATCTTCTAAATCTGTCATTATTATAGTGTTCTAAACTTGTCATTACAAGATATCATTAATAGTACCCTTTAAACCTGTCACCATTAGTGTTCTATACTTTTCATTATTAGTACACATTAAAGTTATCATTAATAGTACTTTCTAGACTTCTCATTATACGTATATTCTAAACATGTCAATATTGGTATATTCTAAATGTGTCTTCAACTTCTCATTATTAGTATGTTCTAAACTTGTCATTAATAGTTCATATTAAATTTATCATTGATAGGACGTTATCATTAGTATATTCTAAGTCTGGCAATTTTAGTATATGTTAAAGTTGTCATTATTCTAACCTTGTCATTATTATTATAATTCAAACTAGTATATTCTGAACATATCATTATTAGTATATTCAAAACTCGTTATTATTAGTAAGCTTATCATTAATATTATTAGTATATTCCAAATTTGCCATTATTAGTACACATTAAATTTATCATTAAAAGTACCTTCTAATCTTGTTTTTATTAGTACATTCTAAACTTGACATTATTAGTATGTTCTAAACTTATCATTAGTAAAAAAAAAGGAACTAATAGTACCTTCTAAAATTACCATTACCCATTAAACTTGTAATAATTAATATATTCTAAACTCGTCATTATTAGTTATTTTTGTAGTATCTTCTAAACCTGTCATTATTAGAATGTTTAAACTTGTCATTGTAAGTACACATCAAAGATATCATTAATAGTACCTTTTAAACTTGTCATCATCGGAATGTTTTATACTTCTCATTATTAGTACACATTAAAGTTATCATTGATAGTACTTTCTAAACTTCTGTATATGCTAAACATGTCTTCATTGGTATATTCTAAACTTGTCATTAATACTTTATATCAATTTTATCATTAATAGGACGTTCTAAAGTTATCATTATTAGTATATTCTAAACTTGGCAATATTAGTATATGTTAAAGTATATTCTAAACATTCTAAACTTGACATTATTATTATGTTCTAAACTTATCAATAGTAAAAATTAAAGTCATTAATAGTACCTTCGATACTTACCACTAACAGTACCCTTTAGATTTGTAATTTTTAGTTTAAACTCGTCATTTTTAGTTATCATTAATATTATCATTATTGAAATATTCTAAACGTGTCATTATTTAGTACACATCAAAGAAATCATTAATAGTATAGAATGGTCTATACTTTTCTTTATTAGTACACATTAAAGTTATCATTAATAGTACTTTCCAAATTTCTCATTATACGTATATTCTAAACATGTCTACATTGGAATATTCTAAACTTGCCATTAATAGTTTATATTAAATATATCATTATTAGTATATTCTAAACTTGGCAATATATGTTAAAGTTGTCATTATTATTATAGTTTAAAGTAGTATATTCTGAAGATGTCGTTATTAGTATATTCAAAACTCGTCATTATTAGTAAACTTATCATTAATAGTATCTTCTAATCTTTTCATTATTACTATATTCCAAGTTTGACATTATTAGTACACATTAAATCTATCATTAATAGTACCTACTAATCTTGTTTATATTAGTATTTTCTAAACCTAAACTTATTTTTTATGAAAAATAAAGTCGTTAATAGTAACTTCTACGCTAATCAATACAAGTACCCTTTTAACTTTTACTTATTAGTATATTCTAAACTTGTCAATATTATTACACATTAAATTTATCATTATCGTTAAAAATTTGTCACTGCTAAAATATATTCTAAACTTGTTTTTATTAGTACACATTAACAGTTCCATCATTAACAGTTCCTTTTCAACCTGTCGTTATAAGTATATTCTATATTAGTCATTATTAGTACACAATAAAGATATTAATTGTATTTTCACACTATATTTTCACACTATATTTTCACACTATATTCTAAAATTCTCATTATTAGTACGCATTAATGTTATCTTTAAAAATACCTTCTAATCTTTTTATTGTTATATTCTAAACTTGTCATTATTAGTATATTCTAACTTTTTCATTATCACTACTTATAGTACCTTCTGAATTTTCTTTGTATATGCTAAACTTGTCATTATTAGTTCATATTAACGTTATTAGTACCTTCTAAACTTATTATTCTAGTACATTCTAGACATTCTAAACTTGACATTATTAGTATGTTCTAAACTTATCATTAACGTACCCTTTAAATTTGATATTATTAGTATATTCTAAACTCGTCATTATTAGTTATCATTAATAGCATCATTATTTAGTACACATCAAAGATATCATTAATGGTACCTTTTAAACTCGTCATCATTAGAATGTTCTATACTTTTCATTATTAGTACACATTAAAGTTATCATTAATAGTACTTTCCAAATTTCTCATTATACATATATTCTAAACATGTCTACATTGGAATATTCTAAACTTGTCATTATTCGTATGTTCTAAACTTGCCATTAATAGTTTATATTAAATATATCATTACTAGTATATTCTAAACTTGGCAATATTATTATATGTTAAAGTTGTCATTATTATTATAGTTTAAACTAGTATATTCTAAAGATGTCGTTATTAGTATATTATTAGTACACATTAAATCTATCATTAGTAGAACCTACTAATCTTATTTTTATTAGTATTTTCTAAACCTGGCATTATTAGTGTGTTCTAAACTTATTTTTCATGAAAATTAAAGTCATTAATAGTACCCTCTACACTAATCAATAACTAGAATGTACTATTAATGATAACTTTAATGTGTACTAATAATGAAAAGAATAGAACACTCTAATGGTGACAGGTTTAAAAGGTACTACTAATGATATCTTATAATGACAAGTTTAGAACATTCTAATAATGACAGATTTAGAAGATACTATTTAGAATACTACTTAGAATGATTATATTTTATTAGAATATACTAATAATGATATGTTTAGAATATACTAATGATGACAAGTTTAGAAGGTAATATTTATAACTTCAATGTTTACTAATAATAACAAATTTAGAATATACTGATAATAAGAAGTGTGCGATTAATGATAAATCTTATTTGCACAAATAATGTCAAATTTAGAATGTGGTAATAATCGGTACTTCTGACAATTTTATTGTGTTGTAATAATGTCAAGATTAGAATATAATAGTAATAATAACTTTAATGTATATTGATACTGACAAGATTAAGATTCTCTTAGTAATATCTTAAATGTGTACTATTAAAGAAAGTTTAATGTGTCATAATGTCATATTTAAAAGGTACAATTAATTGAAACTTTAATGTGTACTAATAATGAAAATTTTAGAGTTTTTGAATAATGACTAATAATAACAACTTTAGAATACACTAATTATGATTACTAATTAATGTTAGAATTATACTAACAATGACAAGTTGAAAAGGAATTATCAATGATAACTTTAATATGTTCTAGTAATGACAAGTTTAGAATATACGATTAATGACACTTATAGGTACTTCTAATAAAAACTTTAATGTGTACTAATAATGACAAATTAAGATTATGGTATTAATGATAATTTTAACGAGTGCAAGTTTAGGATATACCAATAACGACAAAATCAGAAGATTCTTTTAATAATAACTTAAATATGTACTAAGAATGACATCTTTAGAATATACAATGTTATACAAGTTTGGAAGCTACTATTAATTATAACATTAATGTGTACTGACTATAAAAGTTGAGAATATACTATTATGGGTAAGTTTATAACATACTAATAATGACAAGTTTAGAAAGTACTATTAATGGTAAGTTTAATGTATAGTGATTATGATACGTTAAGAATATACATATAATGAAAAGTATAGAAGATACTAATAATGACAAGTTTACAAGTTACTCTTAATAACAACTAATAGTAATAATAATGATTATAGAACATGCTAATAATGATCATATTAAAGATACTATTAATGAGAACTTTAAAGTGTACTATTAATGACAAGTTTAGAATATACTAATAATGAAATTTTAGAATATTCTATTAATGGTAACTTTAAAGTATACCAATAGTAGCAACCTTAGAATATGTAAGTACATGTTGAGAAAGTACTATTAACGATAACTCTAATATGTACTCATAATCTCATGTTTAGAATATACTAATAACGACAAGTTTAGAAGGTACTATTAATTATAACTTTAATATGCACTAATGATGGCAATTGTAGAGGAAAGTTGAAAATATACTATTATGGGTAAGTTTATAATATAACAAGTTAGGAACATACTAATAATGAGAAGTTTACAATACAAATAATGATCAGATTAAAGATACTATTAATGATAACTTTAATGACAATTTCAGAATATGCTAATGATGAAATTTTAGGACATTTTACTAATGTGTACCAATAGCTTAGAATATAAAAGACAATTACATGTTTAGAAAGCACTATTAATGATAATTCTAATATGTACTCAAGTGTACTAATAATCACATAATTTGTGATAGGGCAAGTTTAGAAGGCACTATTAATGATAACTTTAATATGCACTAATAATGGTAATTGCAGAGAATATTCTTAGTATATTCTAAACTTGTTACTATCAGTGCATATTAAAGTTATCATTAAAAGTATATTCTAAACATGCCATTACTAGTATTTTGTAATTTTTTCACTATTAGTAACCATTAAAGTAATTATTAATACATATTAAAGATTTAATAATAGTACCTGCTAAACGCTATACGTTTTCTTTCTAAATTTCCCATTTTATTATTTATTTAATTATACCTTGTCATATTCTAAACTTTTCATTATCATTTCGCATATATTTAATCTTTAATAGTGCTTTCCAAGCTTGTCATTATTAGTATATTCTAAACTTCTCATTAATAGTGTATACTAAACTTATCACTATTAATAGGCATTAAAGTTATCCTTAATAGTACATTCTAAACTTGGCATTATTAGTATATTCCAAGCTTGTCGTTATTAGTACAAGTTAACGATATCAATTATAGTACCTTCCAAACTTACCCTTATTAGTATATAGTGCTATATACATTAAAGTTATCAATAATAGTACCTTATAAAAGTTGTCATTAAGATACAATCTGAACTTATCTGTACTTGTATATTACAAAAATGCTATTTTTAATGTATTCTAAACTAGTCAATATTACCACATTACCACATATTAGCACCTTCTAAAATCGCCAGTATATTCTAAATTTATCTTCTAAAATTTTCTTCTAAACATGCCATTTTTTATATATTTTTACTGTATTTTTCAAATTTGTGGTTACTAGCATATATCTTGACAGTATTAGTACACATTGAAGTTATCATTAACTTTCTTAACTTTTCATTAGTATGTTCTAAATTTGTCGTCATTTGCCATTTGCCATATAAGTTAGCATTAGTAGTACCTTCTAAACATCTTATTTTTAGAATAATTTAAACTTCTCATTATTGGTGTTTTTTAAATTTGTCAATATTGTAATTTATCAAAGTTTATATTAATAGAACTTTCTGAACTTGTCATTATTAGTACACATTAAAGTTATCAATAATAGTACCTTATAAACTTGTCTTTGTAACTACACATTAAAGTTATCATTAATGGTATCTTTCTAAATTTGTCATTTTAGTACAAATTCAATTCATTATCAATAGTACCCTCTACACTTGTCAATTTTTGTATATTATAAACTTGTTATTATTAACACATATATGAGTTATCATTAAAAGCTTCACGTTTAAGTTATCATTAATAATACTTTCTAAAGTTGTCATTGTTCGTATATTCGAAAAATATCAGTATTAGTAAATACTAACATATCTTCTTTATTATTCTAAACTTGTCATTATTAGTACACATTAAAGTTATCATTGTTAGGACCATTATTAGTATATTCTAAACTTGGCAGTACTAATATATTCCAAATTTTATAATTATTTAAAACTTGTCATTATTAGTATATTCTAAAATTGTGAGTATTAGTACATGTTAAAGTTACCATTATTACTGGCTTTTTAATATGACATTGTTAGCTTTATTTCAAAACTAATCATTATTAGTACGTATTATAGTCATCATTGATAGCAACTTCTAATTATGTTATTATTAGTATTCATTAAACTTTACATTATCAATATAATTAAACGTGTCATTATTCCTACACATTAACATTATTATCAATATAACCTTTTAAACTTTATTACACTATTGTAAACATGTGATTATGTGTACATAATACATGTATTATAATAACATGTGAATAACATGTGTACATATTCAAGTTATCATTAATAGTGCCTTTAAACTTGTCATTATTAGTATATACCAAACATTAAATATCAGAAAACATTAAAGTTTTTATTTAAAAGTTGTCATTGTTCGTAAATTCGAAACATCACTATTAGTATACATTGAAGTTATCATTACTAGGACCTTGTATCCTTACCATTATTAATATATCCTACACTTGGTAATAATAATATATTCCAAGTTTATCATTATCCTAAACTTGTCACTATTACTATATTCTAAACTTTTTGAGTATCAATACATATTAAAGTTATCATTAGTAGTGTCTTCTAAACATGTTATTGTTAGTATATTCAAAACTAATGAAAAATTAATTTATAATATGGGAAATTTATAAAAAAAAGTATAGCGTTTAGCAGGTACTATTATAAAAATCTTTAATGTGTACTAACAATTACTTTAATGAGTAATAATAGTGAAAAAAATTACAAAATACTAGTAATGACATGTTTAGAATATACTTTTAATGATAACTAATATGCACTGATAGTAACAAGTTTAGAATATTCAGTCGGAACTATTGATGATAACTTTAATATCAAAAGTTTAGAATATATTAATAATGAATATTGTCGATAGTACTATTAATGATATATACAACAATAACCAATAATCAAAATTTTAGAAAATGATATTTGTAATAACTTCAATATATTTTAATAATGACAATTTTAGAAGGTTCTATTAAATAGCTTTGATATGTACTAATATTGAATAATTTGATCTGTTATTAATAGGGACAAATTTATTATTAATGATAGCTTTAATGTGTACTAGTAATAAAAAGTTTTGAGTATACTAATAATAACAAGTTTAGAAGGTACTATTGCATGATAACTTTAATGTGCACCAATAATGATAAATTTAGAAATAGCAATTTTGTAATATTCAAATGATGTCAAGTTTAGAAGGTATAGCTTTAATGTGAAAAGTTTACAATATACTGATAATGCAAGGCACAGTTAATGATAACTTTTATGTGTACTAATAATGGAAAGACTAGAATATACCATATACTAATAATGAAAAATTAAAAGATACTAATAATGACTAGTTTAAAAGATAATGCATTTAACTTTGACAAGTTTAGAAGGTATTATTGATAATAACTTTAATGTGTACTAATAATTAATCAGAAGTTTACAATATACTAATAAAAAGAGGTTTAGAAGGAACATGCATGAGTACTAATAATGGAAAGAATTTAGAATTTAGAATATACTAATAATAATAAGTTTAGAAGGTACTAATAATGATAACGTTAATATGAACCAATAATGACCAGTTTAGAATATATAAAGAAAATCTAGGAGTAATATTGAAAAATTAGAATATACTAATACTGACAAGTTTAGAATATAACAACAAAAACAAGATTAGAAGGTATTTTTAAAGATAACATTAATGTGTAGTAATCATGTGAAAATTCAATTAATATATTTATTGTGTACTAATATTGACAAATATAGAACATACCTATAACGACATGTTGAAAAGGAACTATTAATGACAACTAATAATAACAAGTTTGGAATATATATTCTAAACTTGTTTTTATTAGTACACATTAAAGTTTAATAGTGATGAGTTTTTAACGATAATGATAACTTTAATTTGTAATAAGTTTAGAATATACTAATAATTACAAGTTAAAAGGATACTGTTAATGATTAGTGTATAAGGTACTATTAATAACTTTAATTTTCACTAATAATAAGTTTAGAACACACTAATAATGCCAGGTTTAGAAAATACTAATAATGATAACTTTAATGTGTAATAAGTTTAGAATATACTAATAATAAGTAATAATAATAATAAAGTAATAATAATAAGTTTAGAATATACTAATAATTACAAGTTAAAAGGATACTGTTAATGATTAGTGTATAAGGTACTATTAATAACTTTAATTTTCACTAATAATAAGTTTAGAACACACTAATAATGCCAGGTTTAGAAAATACTAATAATGATAACTAATGTGTAATAAGTTTAGAATATACTAATAATAAATAATAATAATAATAAAGTAATAATACTAAGTTTAGAATATACTAATAATTACAAGTTAAAAGGATACTGTTAATGATTAGTGTATAAGGTACTATTGATAAATTTAATTTTCACTAATAATAAGTTTAGAACACACTAATAATGCCAGGTTTAGAAAATACTAATAAAAACAGGATTAGTGGGTACTATTAATGATAGATTTAATGTGTACTAATAATGTCAAACTTAGAATATAGTAATAATGAGAATATTAGAAGATACTATTAGTGATAAGTTTACTAATAATGACGACTTTTGAATATACTAATGACGACATCTTTAGAATATACTAGTTTAAACTATAATAATAATGACAAGGTTTAATGAAAACTTTAACATATACTAATATTACCAAGCTTAGAATATGCTAATAATAATAGATTTAATATGAGCTATTAATGACAAGTTTAGAGCATACTAATAATGACAAGTTTAGAATATTCCAATGTAGACATGTTTAGAATATACGTAGAATGAGAAATTTGGAAAGTACAATTAATGATAACTTTAATGTGTACTAATAATGAAAGGTATAGAACATTCTAATGATGACACTATTAATGATATCTTTGATGGGTACTAATAATGAAAAGTTTAGAATATTCCGATAATGACAAGTTTAGAAGATACTACTAATAATGACGAGTTTAAAATATACTAATAATTACAAATTTAAAGGGTACTGTTAATGATGAATTTTGAAGGTACTATTAATGTTTTTATTAGTATGTTCTAAACTTATCATTAGTTTAGAATGTTTAGAATATTCTAGTTTGAATGATAATAATAAAGGCAACTTTAACATAATATTGCCAAAGATAAGTTTAGAACGTCCTATTAATTATGAATTTAAGATGAAGTATTAATGAAAAGTTTAGAACATACTAATGATGACAAGTTTAGAATATACCAATGAAGACATGTTTAGAATATACATGTTTAGAATATACTGAAGTTTAGATAGTACTATTAATGATAACTTTAATGTGTACTAATAATGAAAAGTATAAAACATTCTAATGATGACAAGTTTAAAAAGTTTGATGTGTACTTATAATGACATGTTTAGAACATTCTAATAATGATAGGGGTAGAAGATCCTATTTACTATACTATACTATTTAAAAGGTACTGTTAATGATAAGTTTAGGAGGTACTATTAATTACTTTAATTTTTACTAATGATAAGTTTAGAACATACTAATAATGCCAAGTTAGAATGTACTAATAAAACAAGATTAGAAGGTACTTTTAATGATAAATTTAATGTGTACTAATAATGGCAAATTTGGAATATACCAATAATAAAGATCAGTTAAATATCAGTCAATAATAAAGATAAGTTAAATATCAGTCAATAATAAAGATAAGTTAACTAATAATTACGAGTTTTGAATATACTATTAATGACATGTTTAGAATATACTAGTTTAAATTATGATAATGACAAAGTTAGAATAATGACAACTTTAGCATATTGCCAGGCTTAGAATATACTAATGATAACGTCCTATTAATGATAAATTTCATATGATATATTATGACAAGTTTAGAACATACTAATAATGACAAGTTTAGATACATAAATGAAGACATATTTAGAATATACCAATATTGACATGTTTACAATATACGTATAATGAGAAGTCTAGAAAGTACTATTAGTGATAACTTTAATGTGTACTAATGGAAAGTATAGAACACTCTAATGGTGACAGGTTTAAAAGGTACTATTAATGATATCTTTGATGTGTACTAATAATGAAAAAAATTGAATATTCTAGAAGATACTATTAATGTTAACTAATATTGACGAGTTTAGAATATACTAAGAATGATTAGAATATACTAATAATGGCATATTTAGAATATACTAATAATGACATATTTAGAATATACTAATGATGACAAGTTTAGAAGGTAATATTTATGATAACCTCAAAGTTTATTAATAATAACAAATTTAGAATATACTAATAGTAAGAAGTGTGCGATTAATGATAAATTTTATTTGCACAAATAATGACAAATTTAGAATGTGGTAATAATCGATACTTTTAATAACTTTATTGTGTTGTCAAGATTAGCATATAATTAGTAATAATAATTTTAATGTATATTGATATTGACAAGATTAAAAGATTCTCTTAGCAATATCTTTAACATGTAGGATTAAAGAAAGTTTAGAATAATGAAATTATGACAAGTTTGTGTCATGATGTCATATTCAAAAGGTACAATTAATTGAAACTTTAATGTGTTCTAATAATGAAAAGTTTAGAGTTTTTGAATAGTGACTAACAATAACAGGTTTAGAATACACTAATAATGATTACTAATTCATGTTTGAATTATACTAATAATGACAAGTTGAAAAGGAATTATCAATGATAACTTTAATATTTTCTAGTAATGATAAATTTAAATATACGATTAATGACACTTTTTAGGTACAACTAATAAAAACTTTAATGTTTACTAATAATGACAAGTTAAGATTATGGTATTAACGAGTGCTATTAATGACAAGTTTAGGATATACCAATAACGACAAGATCAGAAGATTCTTTTAATAATAACTTAAATATGTAGTAAGAGTGACAACTATAGAATATACAAGTTTATACAACTTTGGAAGCTACTTATAATGTGTACTAATTATGAAAGTTGAGAATATACTATTATGGGTAAGTTTGTAATATACTAATAATGACAAGTTTAGAAAGTACTGTTAATGGTAAGTTTAATGTATATGGAACATACTAATAACACAACGTAACATTTTTTTTCAAAGGTTTTGTTTATTGTATTTTTTTCCTGCTGATTTCAAATATGCAATTATTCTTTCTGTATCATCGACCGTTATAGAAATACATATAATTTCAATGTTACCATGTATATTTTGGAATTGTTATGTGGTCTGCTACTAAATGTTTATCTAATTTTCTCTTTCAGATCAATGACTGAACTATTTACCTGTCAAGATGGCTACTAGAGGATGTGAAAATTCTCCTGATACATTTTGCTATGTGTGTGGTTATTATATTGGGAAAAAACAAGTACTACATAAGATCGTGAGAGGTGCTAAAGTGTGGATAGCGTACAGACTCTATTTCGGAATGCCCATGGGTGACCAGGACAAGCCATGGGCACCTCATGTGATATGTGGAAGCTGCCGATCTACTCTAGAAGGATGGCTGAGAGGTACAGGAAGGGCAATGCCTTTTGCCATTCCTAGAATATGGAGAGAGCCGAAGAACCATCACGACGACTGCTACTTTTGTATGATTGATGTGACGAAGTACAGGAAAGTGAAAGGAAGACAAGCTCTGCAGTATCCAGACATACCATCATCTAGAGCACCTGTCCCACATGATGATAGCTTACCAGTACCACAACCACCAGGAAATGCAAGTTTATTTTTATCATACTCTCTTTACTTTTAATTAACTTCAATATTAAATACTTAATATACATTCACTTTCCTAAAGATATATGGAATACTAATGCTATTCGTCTTTGTTGAAGTTGCTATATTTAGTTATTTCTTCCTTTCCAGATGGAAGATGCAATGGAAATTTCATCTGAAGGGTCAGCAGGTAGCAGCAGCCATGAAATGGGAGACGAAGATTTCACACCAAGAACGACTTCGGAGCCTCACTTTCCAAGTCAGAGTGAGCTAGATGACTTAATCAGAGACTTAGGTCTTACTAAGTCAGGATCTGAGCTTCTTACATCAAGGATGAAAGAATGGAATCTACTAGGAGAAGACTGCAGGACATCTGTGTACCGGAAACGACATGAAGAATTTAAAATTTACTATGACTTTAGTGATGATATGTGTTATTGTAAGGATGTTACTGGTTTGTTTACAGCCCTTGGACTCGAACATGATCCTGCAGAATGGCGACTGTTCATAGATAGCTCAACACGAAGTCTCAAAGCAGTATTGCTCCACAATGGAAATAAAAACCCATCTTTGCCTCTTGCACACTCAGTACAGAAGAAAGAAAACTATCATGTCAAACAGCTTCTTGAAAAAATCAATTATGCTGAATTCAAATGGGATGTTTGTGGTGATTTCAAGATGCTAGCCTTTTTACTTGGCTTACAAGGGGGATACACAAAGTATTCCTGTTGTCTTTGTTTATGGGACAGCAGGGCTGATGATGATCATTATAATAAAGTTCATTGGCCCCCAAGAGTTGAACTGCAGCCAGGAATGTTAAATGTTCTCTGACAGCCTCTAGTAGATTCGAAAAAAGTTTTATTACCCCCACTTCATATCAAGCTAGGGTTAATTAAATAGTTTGTGAAGGCTTTGGATTTTGGAGGCGAAACTTTCCAAGAAATTTGTCTCATGTTTCCCAAGCTGAGGCTAAGCTCAAGGGTGGTATATTTGTAAACAAAATGTTGAAGTCGGAGAAACTGGAAAGAGCGATGACGAAAGTTGAAAGAGAAGCTTGGTGTTCATTTCGTGATGTAGTTCGTGGATTCCTAGGAAATCACAAGGACCCTAATTATAAACAAATAGTGGCAAAGCTTATTGAGAACTTCAGGAAACTTGGTTGTCGTATGTCCTTGAAGATACATTTCTTGCATTCTCACCTAGATTTCTTCCCCGAAAACTTGGGGGCTGTCAGTGAGGAGCATGGCGAGAGATTTCATCAGGATATCGCAACTATGGAAAGAAGATATCAAGGACGATGGAATACTGCTATGATGGGAGATTACATATGGTCACTAGTCAGAAAAGACGAAAGCATGCATATTATGAAAAAATACTATATGTTGTATAATTATCCTTAGAATGCTAAAGTAGATTGAATCAATTAACTACTGTAGAGAAAGGTTGCGTATATAACAATAAAATATAAAATCAAGAATAAATAAATATATATCGATGTTACGTCAAAACTAATGTAATATTTGGATTCAGTGACACGAAATAAATATATATACATGAAAAAATACAAATAAACAAAACATGTGTTACATTGTGTAATAAGTTTACAAGATACTGTTGATGATAACAAATACTTATAATGATAATTATAGAACATACTAATAATGATCAGATTAAAGATACTATGAATGATAACTTTAATTGTACTGTTAATGACAAGTTTAAAACATACTAATATGAAAGATAATTTAGAAAGTACTATTAATGATAACTCTAATATGTACTCATAATCACATGTTTAGAATATACTAATAAGGACAAGTTTAGAAGGTACTATTAATGATAACTTTAATATGCACTAATAATGGCAACTGTAGAGGATACTGATAATAACAAATATTATGAAAGTTGAGAATATACTATTATGGGTAAGTTATAATATACTAACAATGACAAGTTTAGAAAGTTTAATGTATAGTAATGATGATACGTTAAGAATGATAACTAATACTAATAATGATAATTATAGATAATTATATAACATACTAATCAGAATAAAGATACTATTAATGTAATTGTACTATTAATGACAAGTTTAGAATATACTAAGAATGAAATTTTAGAATATTCTATTAATGATATAAGTTTATAATATACTAACAATGACAAGTTTAGAAATTTTAATGTATAGTAATGATGATACGTTAAGAATAACTAATACTAATAATGATAATTATAGATAGTTATAGAACATACTAATCAGAATAAAGATACTATTAATGTAATTGTACTATTAATGACAAGTTTACAATATACTAAGAATGAAATTTTAGAATATTCTATTAATGATAACTTTAAAGTGTACTAATAGTGAAAAGCTTAGAATATGAAAGATAATTACGTTTAGAAAGCACTATTAATGATAACTCATAATCACATGTTTAGAATATACTAATAAGGACAAGCTTAGAAGGTACTATTAATGATAACTTTAATATGCACTAATAATGGCAATTATAGACGATACTGATAATTACAAATATTAGAAGGTAATATCAATGATAACTGTAATGTGTACTAATAAGGACAAAGTTAGAATATACGAATAATGACAACTTTGGAGATTGCTACCATTCATGTGTATTAATACTAACAAGTTTTGAATATATTAATAATGACAAGTTTAGAATAATGGCAACTTTAGAATACACTAATATTGCTATGTTTAGAATATGTTTAATGAACACTATAAATAAAAAATTTAGAACATGCCAATTAAGATGTGTTTAGAATATTCTAATGGTTAGAAAGTGATATTAATGATAACTTTAATGTGTACTAATAAGGATAATTATAGAATATACTAATAATCATCAGATTAAAGATAATATTAATGATAACTTTAATGTGTACTATTAATATATCCTACTAATGACAAGTTTAGAATATACGATTAATGACACTTTTAGGTACTTCTAATAAAAAACTTTAAATAATGACAAATTAAGATTATGGTATTAATGATAATTTTAACGAGTGCAAGTTTAGGATATACCAATAACGACAAAATCAGAAGATTCTTTTGATAATAACTTAAATATGTACTAAGAATGACAACTTTAGAATATACAAGGTTATACAAGTTTGGAATCTCCTATTAATGATAACATTAATGTGTACTAATTATAAAAGTTGAGAATATACTATTATGGGTAGGTTTATAATATACTAATAATGACAAGTTTAGAAAGTACTATTAATGGTAAGTTTAATGAATAGTAATAATGATATGTTAAGAATATACTTATAAGAACAAGTTGAGAACATACTAACAATGAGAAGTTTACAATACAAATCATGATCAGATTAAAGATAATATTAATGACAATTTCAGAATATATTAATAATGAAATTTTAGAACATTCTACTATCGATAACTTTAAAGTGTACCAATAGCTTAGAATATGAAAGATAATTACATGTTTAGAAAGCACTGTTAATGATAATTCTAATATGTACTCAAGTGTACTAATAATCACATAATTTGTACTAATAGGGGCAAGTTTAGAAGGTACTATTAATGATAACTTTAATATGCACTAAAATGGCAATTGTAGAGGATATTCTTAGTATATTCTAAACTTGTTACTATCAGTGCATATTAAGGTTATCATTAAAAGTATATTCTAAACATGCCATTACTAGTATTTTGTAAAATTTTCACTATTAGTACTCATTAAAGTAATTATTAGTACATATTAAAGTTCCTGCTAAACGCTATACGTTTTCTTTCTAAATTTCCCATTTTATTATAAATTAAATTATACTCTGTCATATATCGCATAGATTTTATCTTTAATAGTGCTTTCCAAACTTGTCATTATTAGTATATTCTAAACTTCTCATTAATAGTATATACTGAACTTATCACTATTAATAGACATTAAAGTTATCCTTAATAGTACCTTCTAAACTTGGCATTATTAGTATATTCCAAGCTTGTCTTTATTAGTACAAGTTAACGTTATCAATTATAGTGCCTTCTAAACTTACCCTTATTAGTATATAGTGCTTTGTATATATTAGTACACATTAAAGTTATCATTAATAGTACCTTATAAAAGTTGTCATTAAGGTACAGTCTGAACTTATCTGTACTTGTATATTACAAAAATGTTATTTTTAATGTATTCTAAACTTGTCAATATTACCACATTACCACATATTAGTACCTTCTAAAATCGCCATAATTATTATTATATTAAACTTGTCATTATCAGTACATTCTAAATATATCTTCTAAAGTTTTCTTCTAAACATGCCATTTTTTTATATATATATTTTTATTGTACCTTTCAAATTTGTGATTATTGGCATATCATAATCTTGACAGTATTAGAACACATTGAAGTTATCATTAAGAGTATTTTCTTAACTTTTCATTAGTATGTTCTAAACGTGTCGTCATTTGCCATTTGCCATGTAAGTTATCATTAATAGTACCTTCTAAACATCTCATTTTTAGTATAGTTTAAACTTCTCATTATTGGTGTTTTCTAGATTTGTCAATATTGGATTTTATTAAAGTTTACAGTAATAGAACTTTCTGAACTTGTCATTGTTACTGCATTTTAAACTTGTCATTATTAGTACACATTAAAGTTATTATTAATAGTACCTTATAAAATTGTCTTTGTAACTACACATTAAAGTAGTATCTTTAAAGTATCATTAGTATCATTAGTATCATTAGTATCATTAAAGTATCATTAGTATCATTAGTATAATTAAAGTTATCATTAATAGTATCTTTCTAAATTTGTCATTTTAGTACACATTCAATTCATTATCAATAGTATCCTTTACACTTGTCAAAATTTGTATATTATAAACTTGTTATTATCAACACATACCTAAGTTATCATTAACAGTACTTTCTAAATTTGTCATTGTTCGTATATTCGAAAAATATCAGTATTAGTAAATACTAACATATCTTCTTTATTATTCTAAACTTGTCATTATTAGTACACATTAAAGCTATCATCATTAGGACCATTATTAGTATATTCTAAACTTGGCAATACGCCAAAGTTTATAATTATTTAAAACTTGTCATTATTAGTATATTCAAAAATTGTGAGTATTAGTACATGTTAAAGTTACCATTATTACTGGCTTTTTAATATGACATTGTTAGCTTTATTTCAAAACTAATTATTAGTATGTATTATAGTTATCATTAATAGTAACTTCTAATTATGTTATTATTAGTATTTCCTAAACTTTACATTATCAATGTAATTAAAACGTGTCATTATTGCTACACATTAACATTATTATTAATATAACCTTTTAAACTTTATTACAATATTGTAAACATGTGATTATGTGTACATAATACAGTACATGTATTATAATAACATGTGAATATGTGTACATATTCAAGTTATCATTAATAGTGCCTTTAAACTTGTCATTATTAGTATATACCAAACAGTAATTATCAGAAGACATTAAAGTTTTTATTTATAATACATTCTAAGTTTGTCATTATTAGTACGTTCTAAACTTGTCATTTTTAGTACAAATTATAGTTATCATATAGAACCTTCTAAAGTTGTCATTTTTAGTCATTTCTATCCTTTCCATTATCAACTTATTCTAAAATTTTCCACATTAAATTTATCAAGAATCTTCTAAGCTTATCATTAGTATACTCTTATTGTATCATTATTCTAAACTTGTGATTCTTAGTATATTCTAAGCTCGTTATTATTGGTAGATACTAAATTTTTCATTAATAATACCTTCTAAATTTGTTAGTATTAGTGTATTCTAAACTTGTCATTACAAGTATATTCTAAACTCATTAAAGTAATTATTAGTACATATTAAAGATTTAATAATACACCTGCTAAACGCTATACGTTTTCTTTCTAAATTTTCCATTTCATTTTGAATTAAATTATACTTTGTCATATTCTAAATTTTTCATTGTCATTTCGCATAGATTATCTTTAATAGTGCTTTCCAAGCTTGTCATTATTAGTATATTCTAAACTTCTCGTTAATAGTATACACTAAACTTTTCACTATTAATAGACATTAAAGTTATCCTTAATAGTACTTGGCATTATTAGTATATTCCAAGCTTGTCGTTATTAGTACAAGTTAACGTTATCAATTATAGTACCTTATTATTAGTATATAGTGCTTTGTTTATATTAGTACACATTTAAAGACATTAAAGTTTTTATTTAATACATTCTAAGTTTGTCATTATTGGTACGTTCTAAACTTGTCATTTATTAGTACAAATTATAGTTATCATATATAGAACCTTCTAAAGTTGTAATTTTTAGTAATTTCTATACTTTCCATTATCAATTTATTCTAAACTTTTCCACATTAAAGTTATCATGAATCTTCTAAGCTTATCATTAGTATACTCTAATTATGTCATTATTCTAAACTTGTAATTCTTAGTATATTCTAAGCTCGTTATTATTGGTACATTCTAAATTTTTCATTAATGATACCTTCTAATTTTTTAGTATTAGTGTATTCTAAACTTGTCATTACAAGTGTATTCTAAACCTGACATTATTAGCATATTCTAAATGTGATTATGTGTACATAATACAGTACATGTATTATAATAACATGTGAATATGTGTACATATTCAAGTTATCATTATTAGTATATACCAATCAGTAATTATCAGAAGACATTAAAGTTTTTATTTATAATACATTCTAAGTTTGTCATTATTAGTACGTTCTAAACTTGTCATTTTTAGTACAAATTATAGTTATCATATCATATCTTCTAAAGTTGTCATTTTTAGTAATTTCTATACTTTTCATTATCAACTTATTCTAAAATTTTCCACATTAAATTTATCAAGAATCTTCTAAGCTTATCATTAGTATACTCTTATTGTATCATTATTCTAAACTTGTGATTCTTAGTATATTCTAAGCTCGTTATTATTGGTAGATACTAAATTTTTCATTAATAATACCTTCTAAATTTGTTAGTATTAGTGTATTCTAAACTTGTCATTACAAGTATATTCTAAACTCATTAAAGTAATTATTAGTACATATTAAAGATTTAATAATACACCTGCTAAACGCTATACGTTTTCTTTCTAAATTTTCCATTTCATTTTGAATTAAATTATACTTTGTCATATTCTAAATTTTTCATTGTCATTTCGCATAGATTATCTTTAATAGTGCTTTCCAAGCTTGTCATTATTAGTATATTCTAAACTTCTCGTTAATAGCATACACTAAACTTATCACTATTAATAGACATTAAAGTTATCCTTAATAGTACTTGGCATTATTAGTATATTCCAAGCTTGTCGTTATTAGTACAAGTTAACGTTATCAATTATAGTACCTTATTATTAGTATATAGTGCTTTGTTTATATTAGTACACATTTAAAGACATTAAAGTTTTTATTTAATACATTCTAAGTTTGTCATTATTGGTACGTTCTAAACTTGTCATTTATTAGTACAAA
>NW_027467569.1:50000-57500 GCF_046742065.1 Oratosquilla oratoria
GGTGGTTTTTATTGGCGACGTGCTGAAATACTGCGGAATTTTCCTGTCCGTATTTAACAGAGTTCTTGTGCTCCTTAACCCTGGTAATTTGTAAACTCCAGGAGTTGTATTACTCTTGGATCTATGATGTATATTGACAACTTTACTGAACAAATTATTAGGATAATGGAAGACAAAATTTACCTTTTCCTTTGGTAACATGTGAGACAATTCATGGATTGATTTGTTAAAAGGCAATTTTATGCATCTATTATCCCAATGATGATTCATGGCGGAATGGGAATCTGTTTTGTGAAAACTAATTTTGGCCTTGCTAAGAGCTTTTTGTAAAAACCACGGCGGGTATCCTAATTTTGTTAGTTGATTTGTCAGACCCATCATATCAAATAGGAATTCTTGTACACATAAGACCTCAAAACGGCTCACACAAATACTATCACCGTATGTAGGTTGTTTCTCAGAGTCTCACATAAAACACTCAGAAGACTTTATAAGAAAGATCAAAAGTCACAACCTACCTAGTAGTAGAAAATTACTAAGTCTAGATGTAGTTTCGTTATTCACCCAAATTGATGTAACGGTAGTCTTAGAGTTTTTGAAAGTAAAATTACAACCATACCAGAACCAGCTACCACTGCCACTAGATAAAATATTAAGTTTAACACAACTTTGCGTCAACACCAATGTTTTTTCATTCAAAGATCTTTATTATAAACAGAAATTCGGATGTTCCATGGGCTCTAATCTCTCGCCAGTTCTAGCCAACTTATATATGGAATATTTTGAATCAGTGCTATTACCGGAAATTAAACCACCCGCCATGTTTTGGCATAGATATGTAGATGACATCTTTACGGTTTGGGATGATGAATGGGGATCATTCCAAGAATTTCACAACCAACTCAATCACCTAACGAACAATATTAAATTCAAGGTGGAATGGGAATTAGATCACAAATTACCTTTTCTAGATATTTTAATAATAAGAAATGCGGAGTCATTGTCCTTCACAGTTTATAGGAAGCCCACCCACACAGGGAGCTACCTACATTTCTTTAGCCACCATCCTGACAAAATAAAATATAGTGTAGCTTCAGGCCTATTCTTACGGGCTTTGAGAATTTGTAGCTCCCAATACTTAGATTTGGAACTAAATTCAGTGAAAAATCAACTAACAAAATTAGGATACCCGCCGTGGTTTTTACAAAAAGCTCTTAGCAAGGCCAAAATTAGTTTTCACAAAACAGATTCCCATTCCGCCATGAATCATCATTGGGATAATAGATGCATAAAATTGCCTTTTAACAAATCAATCCATGAATTGTCTCACATGTTACCAAAGGAAAAGGTAAATTTTGTCTTCCATTATCCTAATAATTTGTTCAGTAAAGTTGTCAATATACATCATAGATCCAAGAGTAATACAACTCCTGGAGTTTACAAATTACCTTGTTTAGATTGCAATGATGTATATTGGGGACAGACGGGTCGAGATCTCAATACCAGGGTTAAGGAGCACAAGAACTCTGTTAAATACGGACAGGAAAATTCCGCAGTATTTCAGCACGTCGCCAATAAAAACCACCGAATAAATTGGCACGATGCTGAAATAATTTATAAATCCAAATGTAGTTTCAGAAGAAAAATAGTACAATCCTCCTTAATAAATAATTTCCCAAATTATAACATTTCCCATGGTCAATGGTCACCAGACTGTATTTCTTCTTTTGCCATAAATAAAATGTTACCATCAACATTAGCGGTGGACAAAAATCACCAAGGCCCATGCAACGCCGGTCATGTGACCTGAGCCACCAAGATGCGAGCATGCGTGCCGGGCTTTGTTGACCTGAGCCCCGTCCCCTCATGCTACCTCACTGCTTTACTATAAATACACATTGTTCTGTACTTTGTAACTCATATCTGCCGAAGAGGATCATAGTAAGTGATCGAAATATACAGATCTCTATATCTTCGCTTATTCTTCTCCGAAAGTGGGTCATCAGTATTATTTTACATATGTGCTACGACATATCTTTGTTGTGATATATATATATATATATATATATATATATATATATATATATATATATATATATGCAGACAAACCACTGGGAAAATGAAAGAGGTGAGACCGAGCTCTTTCGTCTATTCAGACATTTTCAAGGTATAGATACATAAAAGAGACAAGTATATATACTCAGAAGGTTAAGGTGGATCTCTCCCAGTGCCATATTGGCTCAAGTGTCCAGACATTTGGTTTACAATTTTTGTTATGATAAATTCATCCAATTTGTATAATCCTTGACTTAAATTTAAATTATTAACAAATGTATTCTTGATCAGACTGGATTCTATGATGTTTCTATTCAAATAAGAATTACTTTTGACAATTACTTTAGCTTCATTCCAATTGATACAATGGTTAAAATCCCTAAGATGGACAAATAACGCGTTGGACGTTTGACCACTTCTAACGCTATATTTGTGTTGCTTTATTCTAACATTTAATTCCTTTCCAGTCTGACCAATATAGCATTTGTTGCAATCTTTACATGGAATTTTATATACACAGCCTTCCTTATTTTCAGGGGAATTTTTAATCAAAAGACTTTTGACTGTGTTGGAGTTCCTAAAAATGGTTTGGATGTTGAAATTCTTAAGAATATGCGGCAATTTAATGAAGTTGTCATGATACGGAAGAACGAGAAGATTTTTAGAATTAAATTTTTCTTTAGTTTTGTCATCAAAATAAGACTTTCTAGCCATTTTTTGAGAAATTTCAATTAGATGATTTGGATACTTTAATTTTAAAGCTATGTCATTTATTCTTGAGATGATTTGGATACTTTAATTTTAAAGCTATGTCATTTATTCTTCTCGTTCTTCCGTATCATGACAACTTCATTAAATTGCCGCATATTCTTAAGAATTTCAACATCCAAACCATTTTTAGGAACTCCAACACAGTCAAAAGTATTTTGATTAAAAATTCCCCTGAAAATAAGGAAGGCTGTGTATATAAAATTTCTTTCGTCACCCTTAGAACTTTATCACTTCTGATTTATTCCCCTATTCACTTTGGTCTTCTGTCTCTCAGCGTTATTTCTAACTTCGATGTCTCCATCTCTGGGCCAATGTATTCCTTAACAAACTATTAATTTCTTGAATTTCCAAGTCTGGTGAGGATACCATGCAGAGTAATTAGTTTACTACCAACCCCGATTAACTGTTTTGTTCACGCACTCGGCTTTTACTTTATATTCTGACCATTGGCAGTATGCCTATACCAACCATGCAAACCCCAATCACAAGTTTAAGTCACATGAGAAGTGGTGGAATTGATATAAATAATACTTTGGGGAAACAACACTGTTCTGGAAGGTTATCATCACAAGGAGGGAGGCGTATATCCCAGGACAGTAACACGACAGTGTGAAGTGAAAAAGGAAATAGGTCTTGCAGAAAAATTGGGGTGTGAGACGCCTTTGAGAAAAGGTGACCTAATTGGAAAGATTACATAGAAATGCGACAAATGAAGAAACTGGAAATAGACTGTTGCGCGACATAATTAGGAATTCGCGTCATTAGTTTCCTTGTGAGACACACACTATGACACTTCAGGAGCAGCGACAGGGTGAAGGCGAGTTCGAACAAGAGTTCGCAAAGGAGGAAAAGATGGAGGAAGAGGAGGACGGGAAGGAGGAGGAGAGGAGTTGGGGAAGAAACGTAGGAGATTCAAATGGTGGTGAGGAGAAACGGGAGAAATGGAAAAAGAAAGAAGAGGTAGAAGAAGAAAAGATGGAGGAAGAGGAGGACGGGAAGGAGGAAGAGAGGAGTTGGGGAAGAAGCATAGGAGATTGAAATGGTGGTGAGGAGTAACGGGTGAAATGGAAAGAGAAAGAAGAGGTAGAAGAAGAGGAAGAGAAGGAGAATCAAGAAGAAAAGGAAGAGGAAAAAGAAAAGCGAGGGAGGAGCAGGAGGAAAGAATAAAAAGAGGAGAGTTATAACATAAGGAGGTAACCAGGACATCAAAATACCTGAAGAACAGACTGCGAGAGAAAAAAAAAAGAGGATATAAAGGCACTGCTGAAGGAAACGAAAAAATATAGAAGAAAAGAAAAAAAAGGCTTAAGAGTTTGGAGTTGTGGAGAGGATGGATCAGTCGACGCAAAAGGAGGACGTGTCTGTGATGAAAAGATGAAAGGAAGAAGAGGAAGAGGCAGGCATACAGTAGGTGGTGATGAGGAGGGTGTTCCCCAGGGACGCCTGAAGAACAACAACAACTGATATGAGTCAGATGCACTAGAATGTTTCGAAGCTTTGTCTATCTCCGGAGACTTAGTTTATCCCAGACGGTGTTGTATCTGAGAGGAAAAAGGAACTGGAGTATGTGTAATCTTGATATTCGTTTGGTTATATAATATCATCGTGAGAGTAGTATCGTTAACACAGTATTGGCTTACAATTAAAATTATCTATCTATCTATCTATCTATCTATATATCTATATTCCAAGAGCCCGAAGGAATTTCTCCCCGTCTCCTCTTTTTCTGCATAAAGAGACGGAGAGGAGGGGGTCCCCGATTAAGTGAAGCGGCCTTGCTGTGGATGTACTGTGTCTCGCTACATTGCCTCTGACCCAGGGCAGTAAGCGGGATACAGGGATGACCCGTCATCCATGAGGACCTAAGATGAGAGGGAGGAAATGGTGGTGGAGGGGAGTGGAATAGGTGGGAGTAGGTACGTAACTCCTTGATAATGGGTGGAAAAGCTCTTGGAATATAGATAGATAGATAGATAGATAGATACATAGATAGATAGATAGATAGATAGATAGATAGATAGATAGATAGATAGATAGATAGATAGATAGTTTTAATTGTAAGCCAATGATGTGTTAACGATACTACTCTCATGATGACACTATATAACCAAATGAATATCAAGATTACACAGACTCCAGTTTCCTTTTCCTCTCAGATGCCACGCCGTCAGGGATAAACTAAGTCTCCCGAGACAGACAAAGCTTCGAAACATTCTAGTGCATCTGTCTCATATCTGTTGTTGTTCTTCAGGCGTCCCTGAGGAACACCCTCCTCATCACCACCTACTGTATGCCTCTACCGCTTCTTTCTTTCACCTTTTCATCACAGGCGCGTCCTCCTTTTGCGTCGACTGATCCATCCTCTCCACGACTCCAAACTTTTATCCCTTCTTTTTCTTTTCTTCTATATTTTTTTTCGTTTCCTTCAGCAGTGCCTTTATTTCCTCTTTTTTTTTCTCGCAGTCTGTTCTTCAGGTATTTTGATGTCCTGGTTAACTCTTTATGTTATAACTCTCCTCTTTTTATTCTTTCCTCCTGCTCCTCATTCGCTTTTCTTTTTCCTCTTCCTTTTCTTCTTGATTCTCCTTCTCTTTCCATTTCACCCGTTACTCCTCACCACCATTTCAATCTCCTATGCTTCTTCCCCAACTCCTCTCTTCCTCCTTCCCGTCCTCCTCTTCCTCCATCTTTTCCTCCTTTGCAAACTCCTGTTGATATACTCGCCTTCACCCTGTCGCTGCTCCTGAAGTGTCACAAGGAAACTAATTACGCGAATTCCTAACTATGTTGCGCATCAGTCTATTTCCAGTTTCTTCATTTGTCGCATTTCTATGTAATCTTTCCAATTAGGTCACATTTTCTCAAAGGCGTCTCACGCCCCAAATTTTCTACAAGACCTATTTTTTTTTTCACTTCGCATTGTCGCTCTTCTGTTGTGTTACTGTCCTGGGATATCCGCTTCCTTGTGATGATAACCTTCCAGAAGAGTGTTGTTACCCTATAGTATTATTTATATCAATTCCACCACTTCTCATGTGACTTAAACTTGTGATTGAGGTTTGCATGATTTGAATAGACTAACCTGCCAATGGTCAGAATATAAAGTAAAAGCCGAGTGCGTGAACAAAACAGTTAATCGGGGTTGGTAGTAAACCAATTACTCAGCATGGTATCTTCACCAGACTTGGAAATTCAAGAAATTAATAGTTTGTTAAGGAATACATTGGCATATATATATGAATGTATATATGTATATACATATGCATATATATATATATATATATATATATATATATATATATATATGCATGTATATATATGTGTGTGTATGTGTGTGTGTGTGTGTGTGTGTGTGTGTGTGTGTGTATGTATGTGTGTGTGTGTGTGTGCGTGTGTGTGTGTGTGTGTGTGTGTGTGTGTGTGTGTGTGTAGAAAGATATATATGGAGGCAAATGATAGGGTTCGAGAAATGCATTTTCGTTCTTTCCGTCATGGTCGGCACAATTTTGCAAATCTGTCTCGTCCGCCTTGGAAGAGGGGGAGCCTCGCGTCTGGCGAAGGGCGACTCGAAGTTTGTCCAGGAGGATTCTTCAAGATGCCAAAAAACAGCAACCATGAAGATGACTGTCATCTACAGGATAAAAAACCGTCCGGACTTGGCGGTTGGTGGAACTTCGCCCAAGGAAAAACCCAAAGAATAGGAGACTGCCTTTCAAGAGAAAGGAAGCCAATAATAAGGCAGCCGGTGCTAAGAGAAAGCGCCTGGAAGGTCCGCCCTCCGGCAGCAGCAGGAGCAGCACGTGTTGCCTGTGACTGCTGTGAGCCCATGACGGGCGTGGAGGAGGGAGGCCTGACCTCCGGCATCAGCAGCACCCACAGAACCTGCGACTGCTGTGAGCCCATGTCGGGAGTGGAGGAAGGGCTCTGAGGTCCCCGGGGCGTCCTCGTCGTCAAAGATAACACCCTACGATTTCTGAGGGAACCATAGGAACCACAAGAAAAAAAAAAAGAAAAAAGAAAAAAAGAAAAAAAGGGAGCTTTGGTTAATTGTGCCAGGGAGAGGTAAAGAGGGCCTATGTCGCTGATTGGAAGCGCCCGACTCGAGCCACAAGGAACAAACGAAGAAGGCTATTTCGAGAAGAAAGACGCTCCGTTGAAAAAAAAAAGGACAGGAGCGTTGGTAAACTGCCTCACCGAGAAAGAAAGAGGCCTGTGGTGCTGAATGAGAGCACCTGGTTCCAGTCCCAACCAAGAAGAAGTCCCTTGTGCCCCTTTGGCCACGGGAGGAGGTCTCCCCACGGCTGAATAAAATCTCCCAGCGGCAGGCAAAAGGAACACGCCAAATTCAACCTGAGCAGTCATCAAACGACTGGTTTCACACATTTTTTTGGCTACAACCCAAATGAGGGTCGCGAGGATATTTCTGAGGGTCGCTGGACAGTCTTGGAAAAAACGGAAGTTTGATATTATCATAACGTATATAGATAAAGACAGAATTTCGAAATGACAGGAAAGTAGAAATAAGCAATTATTCAGTGGCGCAGTAGGATCAGTGCAATAGCATACGCGGGTCCTTCGTTTGGGATCATTCAGGAAGAGCTGACCTTTGGGAGCGACGATCAAGAGTCGGATGATGGCCTCAAACTCAAGAGCACCGTTATTCAACTTTAGGGT
>NW_027467569.1:60000-65000 GCF_046742065.1 Oratosquilla oratoria
CTGTTCAACGGTTCCTGGCCCCTCCCCACTCCTCGGTCGCCCTTTGCCCCCTCCACTTTTTTTAGATGAGAGGGGTGGAGCCGTTTCCATGGCGACACATGGGACAGGGGCGACCGAGTGGTAGAGACACCGTGTCCCCAAGGGAGTCGTCGATGTCCAGTCCCTAGGTCCCGCACCCGCTCCACAGAGTGGGTGCGGAGAAACTCCAGCGACCGGCGTAGGGCCCCCGACCGAAGCCAGGGACGCAACAACCTGTGGAGTGCTGAGGGTATCGCCCCGGGCAGGTCACGCGGGAGAAGCAGTATGCTCCTGTCGACCTCCCGTACCAGCCGTCGGCGCCCCAAGCGGCTCAGTGGAAGGGCCGGGGTCGCGAAGTTGAGGCCCCCCCCCCCGCCACCGAAGGAGGGAGGACGTGTGAGAGAAGCACGCTCTTTTGGCGCAGGGGAGCACCCGAAGGACGCTGACTGTGTCCCACTCAATCCCGAGCCAATAAAGTCTCTGGGTGGGAGCAAGGGCAGACCCGTCCCAGTCCACCCCGAACTCCACGTCCGCCAACACACTCAGAGCCACTGAGATGTCGGCCGATGTACCCTCCCCGGTGGGCAAATGCATCAACTAGCCGTCTAGGAACATGAGTGTGGAGACGCTTGCTTCCGTCCAACGTACGCCTACCACTCTCACTAGTTTCGTGAAGATCCTCGGGGTAAGCGAGAAACCGAAAGGGAGTATGCGAGGCCAAGTTCGTTTCCGAGCGACCTCGTCCGTGGGCGTTAGTCAAGAGGCTTCGTCCTGGGTGAAGACGTTCCCTGAGCGTCTCCCACGAAGACGGGCCTGGACCCTCGGTATGTATCCAACTCACCCCAAGTCTTCCCGCGGGAAGTTCTCGAAGCCCGTGGCGAGCGTCTTCATCCAATAGTGTGCTATGGCAATTTGTGACGTCCCATCCCCCACAAGCGGACTTCTATATGTTTAATACCTAGTGACATCATGTGATTATACTGTGACGTCACCGGATTGATCATGGCGCCATAGGATCGTCTCGTGACGTCACAGGGACACAAATTGACGTCATAGGACTACATGGTGACGTCAATTTATCACAATGACGTCATCTTATCATACCGTGACATCACTGAGTCACAGTGAGCGTTGAAATAAATTTTGACATGGTAAAATTCTGGACCATCATGACTGTAGATTAAATTAAGTTGAATAGGAAAAGTCATGTTCATTTCGACCTAAGTCACAGTGAGCGTCGAAATTAATTTTAACATGGTAAAATTCTCGACCATCATGACTAGATTAAATTAAGTTGAATAGGAAAAGTCATGTTCATGTTGACCTGAGTCACAGTGGGCGTTGAATTAGTTTAACATGGTAAAATTCTTGACCATCATGACTACAGATTAGCTTAAGTTGAATAGGAAAAGTCATGGTCATTTCGACCTAAGTCACAGTGAGCGTCGAAATTAATTTTGACATGGTAAAATTCTCGACCATCATGACTGTAGATTAAATTAAGTTGAATAGGAAAAGTCATGTTCATGTCGACCTGAGTCACAGTGGGCGTTGAATTAGTTTAACATGGTAAAATTCTTGACCATCATGACTACAGATTAGCTTAAGTTTAATAGGAAAAGTCATGGTCATTTCGACCTAAGTCACAGTGAGCGTCGAAATCAATTTTAACATGGTAAAATTCTCGACAATCATGACTGTAGATTAGCTCAAGTTAAATAGGAAAAGTCATGTCCATTTCCACCTGAGTCACGGTGAGCGTCGAAATTAATTTTAACATGGTAAAATTCTCGACCATCATGACTGTAGATTAGCTCAAGTTGAATAGGAAAAGTCATGGTCATTTCGACCTGAGTCACAGTGAGCGTTGAAATTAATTTCAACATGGTAAAGTTCTTGACCATCATGACTATAGATTAGCTTAAGTTGAATAGGAGAAGTCATGTCCATTTCGACCTGTTTTTTTTTTTTTTTTTTTTTTTTTTCTTCAAGGTCAAGGCATTTTATTTATGTAATACCTAGCACTTTGCGCCAACTTAAACTGTACTATTTAAAACTGATTTTCCTCTTCTCATTACACTAAACGATTGTAGTTTCTTTGAACTAATTTATACTCATTTTAACTAACACTAGACTCCCTAAGTCTAAAGTTCTTTTGTGTTTTACTTGGGGGTGGAACATCAGGTAAGTCATCTTTAAACTCAAGCCAAGTGAAGTTGATAAGAGGTTGGCTGTGGCTCATGAGAAGGGCTGGGTGGTGTTTTTTTTTTTTTTTTTTAAGAAACCTGGAAGGAGGGTGGTGCCGTGAGGCGTTAGAAGACCATTGAAGCTCGGAGGTATGGGGCTGCCGAGGCCTGATGATCCTCGGGGAGCCACCCTCCGTATCATAAGACACGTCCCCTTGTCCTCCAAGAGGCCCGGGTTCTTACCACGGACGACTTGAGGACGTATGGGGAACGGAGTACGAGTGGAAAAGGTCAAAGTCTACGCCTAGGGCCTGGCAAAGAAAGTTATAAGGCGTTAAAGGACCATTATTGGTCGAAGGTATGGGGCTGCCGAGGCCTGATGACCCTCGGGGCGTCACCCTCCGTATCATAGGACACGTCCCCTTGTCCTCCGAGAGGCCCGGATTCTTACCACGTACGACTCGAAGACGTATGGGGAACGGATTACGAGTGGAAAAGGTCAAAGTCTACGCCTAGGGCCTCACAAAGGGAGCCATTAAGGCGTTAGAGGACCATTATTGGTCGGATGTATGGGGCTGCCGAGAGGCCTGATGACCCTCGGGGGCACCCCCTCCGTACCATAGGACACGTCCCCCTCTCTTCCGAGAGGCCCGGGTTCTTACCGCGGACGACCCGAAGACGTATGGGGAACGGATTACGATCGTATAAGGACAAAGTCTACGCCTAGGGCCTGACGAAGCAAGCTATGAGGCTGTTAGAGGACCATTGATGACCGGAGGTTTGGGGCTGCCGAGAGGCCTGATGACCCTGGGGGGCGCCACACTCCGTACCATAAGACACGTCCCCCTGTCTTCAAAGAGGCCCGGGTTCTTACCACGGACGGCCTGGAGACGGGGACGTATTGCGATCGTATATGGTCAAAGTCTACGCCTAGGGCCTGATACAAACCGTGAGGCAATAGAGGACCGATGATGGTCAGAGGTATGGCGCTGCCGAGAGGCCTGATGACCCTGGGGGGCGCCACACTCCGTACCATAAGACACGTCCCCCCCGTCTTCAAAGAGGCCCGGGTTCTTACCACGGACGGCCTGAAGACGGGGACGTATTGCGATCGTATATGGTCAAAGTCTATGCCTAGGGCCTGAAACAAACCGTGAGGCAATAGAGGACCGATGATGGTCGGAGGTATGGCGCTGCCGAGAGGCCTGATGACCCTGGGGGGCGCCACCCTCCGTACCATAAGACACGTCCCCTGTCTTCCGAGAGGCCCGGGTTCTTACCACGGATGGCCTGAAGACGGGGACGGATTGCGATCGTATATGGTCAAAGTCTACGCCTAGGCCCTGATACAAACCGTGAGGCAATAGACGACCGATGATGGTCAGAGGTATGGCGCTGCCGAGAGGCCTGATGACCCTGGGGGGCGCCACACTCCGTACCATAAGACACGTCCCCTGTCCTCCGAGAGGACCCGGGTTGTTTACCAGGGACGGCTCGAAGACGGGGACGGATTGTGCTCGTATAAAATCAAAGTCGAAGAATGAGACAAACCAGCAGCCAAGCGGAAAGCGATAAAACTAACAGACGATTAACCAGCAGGAAACGGGACCGCCTGCTCCCATGTGGGCAGCGAGTTAACCACTCGGTTCCGTTTCCGCGATCTAAGTGACGCGACGTCCGGCTCGAGCTAGCCGGGTAAGAAGGGAGGGGATAGGGAGGGGGAGGTGGGGTCGACAATGCGCATGCCTGCACAGAGCCGGGAATTTTAAATTTCCGATGATTTTGGCGGAAAATTCAAACCACACTCAACCTTCGGGAAATGGCCATATGACCAGGAGTGTGGTATGGGATTATCGCTATAGCTTCGCTGTGCAGGTTTCTTTCAGCCGATAATGTTTATTTTTTCTTCCAACTGCATAACTTCTTTGTCAAGTCTTGTGATGGCCGAATGGAAGGTGACCTACCAAATCTTCTCTTCCAGCATCTTCGGCTCTATTTTCTCTCAATCTGCATTGGAATGCTTCTTTACAGCCTTCATCTCTCATATATCTGTTCAAAAAATCGTTTTATGGCTATACTCTTCAGAGGTTTTGATTTGGCATGTTTCAGTTTGCCCACGACTAGCCTGTGGTCTGAACTGCATGACATCAATATTATGTTTTTTACATCTCTGAAAAATCTTATGTTTTAACATAAGGTGAATTATGGGCTTGTCCGTGTATTTGTTGCTGTATGCTTTTCTACCCGTACTAAATCCTTTACGATCTTTTTCAATGTGTCCATTCAGATCACCCATGATAACTACATTTTCGGCGTATGATAAGTCGTTCTTAACATTCTGGAGGGATTCATAGAATACTTCTCTTTTTTCTGATGGTCGACTTTGAGCGGTGCGTAGACTTTTATGAAACTTTTTTTTTTTTTGTCAGAAAGCCAGAATCCTCTCGTTTTTCTGTTCTACTCTCGTGATTCTTTGTACAAATGTCTGCTCTTGCATTATATACGAACTGATAGTTATCATGCAAAACCCTTCTGCCTTTTCTTGCAAGTCTTGTTTCACATAAAGCAAGTATGTCGACTTTCTTTTCCTTTATCATTAATATAAATTCCTCCTTTCCTCTAAATATTCCTACATTTAATGTAGCCATTGGCAAAAATTTCCTGGGGAAGGTTCTAGAATTATTCAATAGTCAGGGTCCATTTCCTTTCGATGGTCGATCGAGGTTGATATCAGAGTTCCGAGGCAAAAAGTGAGTTTCTTGAGCACTATTTCCCGGTTCACTAGGCCTATTCCAC
>NW_027467569.1:67500-75000 GCF_046742065.1 Oratosquilla oratoria
CTTAGAATATACTAATACATAGATTCTGAAGGCACTGTTAATGAGTGCTAATAATGAGAATTTTAGAATATACCAATAGTGATAAGTTTAGAAGGTACTAATAACAAAAACTTTAATTTGTATTATTAATGAAAAGTTTATCATATAATGGTAATAGCAACTTTCTAATAATGAAAGTTTCCTGTCTACTAATTATGATAGATTTAGAATATACAAATTGTAACAGATTTAGAAGGAACTATTACTGATAGCTATAAGGTATTCTAAAATGACAAGTTATACAAATAATATACTAATAATGGCATGTTTAGAATATACTAACATTGAGAAGTTTAGAAGGTACTATTGATGAAAACTTTAATGTGTAATAATAATGAAAAGTTTAGAATATACTAACAATGGCAAGTACTGCTAATATTAAAAATGAGAAGTTTAGAATACAGTATTGATGATAACTTTAGTGTCTACATGTTTAGAATATACTAATAATGACAAGCTTACAGTGTACCATTAACGAAAAATTTAATGTGTCCTAATAATGACAAATTCAGAAGGTACTACTAATAGTAGCTTTAATGCGTATTAATAATTTAGAATATACTCACAATTATAAGTTTAGAAGGTGCTATCAGATATAACTTTAATTTGAACAAATAAGGACAAGTTTAGAACATACTAATAATGACAAATTTAGACCGTTCTATGAATAAATAATGTCATGTTTAGAAGTTACTATTAATGATGACTTTAATGTGCACTAATAACATGTTTAGAATATACTAATAATGAGAAGTTTAGAATATTATAACTTTAATGTACTAATAAAGTTATAATAAAAACAGCAATAATGACAGGCTTAGACGGATCTACTAGTGATATATTTAATTTGTACTAATAATCACAAATTTAAAATGTACTATTGATGACAAGGTTAGAATATTCTAAGAATGATAATTTTAATGTGTTCTAATAAGACCAAATAATGAAAAATTAAGAAGGTATTTTTAAAGATAACTTTAATGTCTACTAATAATGACAAGTTTAGAATATAGTAATAATGACAAATTTAGAATATACTATTAATGATTACTTAAATGTGTACTAATAAGGCAAGTTTATAATATACTAATGATGTCAAGTTACTGTTAAGGTAGAAGGTACTGTTAACGTGTACTAATAATACTAGAATATACTACTACTAATAGCTTTAATATGTATGTATAATGACAAGTTTATAAAATACTAATAAAGAAAAGTTAAAAACAGCAATAATGACATGTTTAGAAGGTTATATTAATGATAACGTTAATGTGTAATGACACGTTTGAATTATATTAATAATGCAAAGTATAATTTTAATGTGTTCTAATAAGAAGAAGTTTATAATATCCAAATAATGAAAAATTAAGAAGGTATTTTTAATGATAACTTTAATGTCTACTAATAATGACAAGTTTAGAATATAGTAATAATGACAAATTTAGAATATACTATTAATGATTACTTAAATGTGTACTAATAAGGCAAGTTTATAATATACTAATGATGTCAAGTTACTGTTAAGGTAGAAGGTACTGTTAACGTGTACTAATAATACTAGAATATACTACTACTAATAGCTTTAATATGTATGCATAATGACAAGTTTATAAAATACTGATAAAGAAAAGTTAAAAAACAGCAATAATGACATGTTTAGAAGGTTATATTAATGATAACGTTAATGTGTAATGACACGTTTGAATTATATTAATAATGCAAAGTATAGAAAATACTAATACTATCAATGATTTCTTTTGAATAAACTAACAATGTCATGTTTAGAAAACACTACTAATTTAACATGTACTAATACTCACAAGTTTAGAATACGCAAGTTTAGAAAAATGATAAACTTTGGAATATATTAGTTTTGTCAAGTTTAGAATATACTAAAAATGATAAGTTTAGAAGGTATTTCTAATGATAACTTTAATGTGAACTAATAATGACAAGTTTAGAATATACTGATAATGACAACTTTAGAATATACTATTAATGATTAATTTAATGTGTACTAATATGGCAAGTTTATAATATACTAATGATGTCAAGTTAAGAAGGTAATATTGATAATAACGTTAATGTGTACTAATAATGACAAGTTTAGAATATACTTATAATGATGTTTAGAAGGTACTGTTAACGTGTACTAATAATACAAGTTTAGGAGATACTACTACTAATAGTTTTAATATGTATCAATAACGACAAGTTTATAATATAAAAATAAAGAAAAGTTTAGAATACACTAATACTGACAAGTTTGGAAGTTTAATGTGTACTAATAATGAAAAGTTTATAATATACCAACAATAACTAATCAAGAAGGTGCTATTAGCTATAACTTTAAGGTGTCCTAATAATGACAAAATTAGAATATACTAATAACGAGATGTATTGAAGAAATGTACTAATAACCACAGGTTTAGAATGTATATACAATTAAAAGTTTAGAATCTACTAAGATTGACAGGTTTACTTTAATGTGTAGAAATAATGACAAGTACTAAATAATGATAAGTTTAGAAGGTTCTAGTAATGATAACTTTATTTTGTACTAATAATGACAAGTTTAGCATATAAGTTTACATGGTACTATTAATGATAACATTAATGTATACCTGTTTCGAACATATTGATTAAGTTTAGAAATTACTAATAATGACAACTTTAGAAGGTAATATATATCATAACTTTAATTTGTACTAATAATGACCAGAACGTACTAATGACAAATTTAGAATGTACTATAAATGAAAACTTTAATGTCTTCTAATAATTAGAATTTTCTAAACTTTGCATTATTAATATGATTTAAACGTGTCATTATTACTACACATTAACGTTATCATTAATATAACCTCCAAAACTTGTCAATATTACAAAATTGTAAACTTGTGATTATTGGTACATATTAAAGTTATCATTAACAGTGCCTTTAAACTTTTCAATGTTAGTATTTTTCAAACATTAATTACAATTAATGTTTGAAAAATACTAACATTGAAAATACTAAACATATCTTCTTCGGTATTCTAAACTTTATTAGTATACATTAAAGTTATCATTACTAGAACCTTGTATCCTTATCATTATTACTATATTCTTAACTTGGTAATAATAATATATTCTGAGTTTATCATTATTCTAATCTTGTCATTATTAGTATATTCTAAACTTTTGAATATTAGTACAAATTAAATTTATCATTAGTAGTGTCTTCTAAACATGTTATTGTTAGTATATTCAAAACTAATTATTAGTGCGTATTATAGTTATCATTAATAGCAACTTCTACTATGCTATTGTTAGTATTTTCTAAACCTTGCATTAATAGTATATTTTAAACGTGTCATTATTACTACACATTAACGTTATCCTTAATGTAACCTTCTAAACATGTCATTACTAAAAATATTCTAATTATGACAAGTTTAGAAGGTATTATCAATGATAATTTTAACGTGTTTAGAATATACTAATAATGACAAGTTTAGAAGGTACTATTGCATGATAACTTTAATGTGCACTAATAATGACAGATTTAGAATATGCTAGTAATGAAAATTTTGTGATAGTACGGTTAGATTTAATATGTGCTAATGTGGTAATAATGACAAGTTTAGAATACACTAAAAATAGCATTTTTGTAATATACAAGAAAAGATAAGTTCAGAAGGTACCTTAATGACAACTTTTAGAAGGTACCATTAATGATAACTTTAATGTGTACTAATATAAACAAAGTACTATTTACTAATAAGGGTAAGTTTAGAAGGTACTATAATTAATAACCATTTCCTTTCGATGGTCGATCGAGGTTGATAGAGCTCCGAGGCAAAAAGTGAGTTTCTTGAGCAATATTCCCGGTTCACTAGGCCTATTCCACACCATTCGAGACTATTAATTTGGTATCACGTGGCGTCCATTCCCTTTTGGCTACAGGTCCAGGTCCACATGATGAGGGTCTCCGCCAGTCGATGTCGACTATGGATGTTGCGCTCCTCCAGGTCGCAAACCACGGCTATTTTTCATCACATGAGAAAATAGGTCAATAACCCCTGACGTAGATCGAAGAAATTATATTTTTGGCTGACCTTGAGTTCTATGACCAATAATAACAAGTTTTAGTTCCACGTCACTGTAGGGAACCAAGAACTGAGTGATACAGGAAAGCGACCGCATGTTACTTTTTTATTCCCTTTACATTGAGACACACAACGAACGTAGGTACTCATCTATTTGTATCACACACACACACACACACACACACACACACACACACACACACACACACACACACACACACACACACACACACACACACACACACACACACACACACACACACACACACACACACACACACACACACACACACACACACACACACACACACACACACACACACACACACACACACACACACACACACACACACACACACAGCAAAGATATTTAACAGAACCTTCTAAAATTGTCATTATTAAAACATTAAAGTTATTATAAATATAATTGTCTAAAATTTTGATTATTGATTATTGTTGTATATATCATTAATAGTACTATCGACAATATTCATTTTTAATATATTCTAAACTTTTAATATTAAAGTTATCATCAATAGTTCCGACTGAATATGTTATTCTTAGTATATTCTAAACTTGTTACTATCAGTCCATATTAAAGTTATCATTAAAAGTATATGCTAAACATGTCATTACTAGTCTTTTGTAAAATTTTCACTATTAGTACTCATTAAAGTACATTGAAGATTTTGATAATAGTACCTGCTAAACGCTATCCTTTTTTTTTTTTTATAAATTTCCCATATTATCATAAATTAAATTTCCATGATAACTTTAATATGTATTAATACTCAAAAGTTTAGAATATATTAATAATGGCAAGTAATAATGATAAACTCGGAATAAATATATTATTACCAAGTGTAGGATATACTAATAATGGTAAGGATACAAGGTCCTAGTAATGATAACTTCAATGTATACTAATAAAGTTTAGAATACCAAAGAAGATATGTTTAGTATTTACTAATAGTGATGTTTCGAATTTACGAACAATGACAACTTAAGAAAGTATTGCTAGTGATAACTAATGTGTACTAATTATGAGGGTTTAGATACAATTGACAAGCTTTAATGTTTACTAATAATGACAAGTGTTGAATATACCAATAATGACAAATTTAGAATATGCTAATAATGTCAGGTTTAGAATACACTTGTAATAACAAGTTTAGAATACACTAATACTAAAAAAATTAGAAGGTATCATTAATGAAAAATTTAGAATGTACCAATAATAACGAGCTTAGAATATACTAAGAATTACAAGTTTAGAATAATTACATAATTAGAGTATACTAATGATAAGCTTAGAAGATTTATGATAACTTTAATGTGGAAAAGTTTAGAATAAATTGATAATGGAAAGTATAGAAATTACTAAAAATGACAACTTTAGAAGGTTCTATATATGATAACTATAATTTTTGCTAATAAATGACAAGTTTAGAACGTACCAATAATGACAAACTTAGAATGTATTATAAATAAAAACTTTAATATCTTTAAATGTGTACTAATATAAACAAAGCACTATATACTAATAAGGGTAAGTTTAGAAGGTACTATAATTGATAACGTTAACTTGTACTAATAACGACAAGCTTGGAATATACTAATAATGCCAAGTACTATTAAGGATAACTTTAATGTCTATTAATAGTGATAAGTTTAGTGTATACTATTAACGAGAAGTTTAGAATATACTAATAATGACAAGCTTGGAAAGCACTATTAAAGATAATATATGCGAAATGACAATGAAAAGTTTAGAATATGACAAAGTATAATTTAATTCAAAATAAAATGGAAAATTTAGAAAGAAAACGTATAGCGTTTAGCAGGTGTATTATTAAATCTTTAATATGTACTAATAATTACTTCAATGAGTTTAGAATATACTTGTAATGACAAGTTTAGAATACACTAATACTAACAAATTTAGAAGGTATTATTAATGAAAAATTTAGTATCTACCAATAATAACGAGCTTAGAATATACTAAGAATCACAAGTTTAGAATAATGATACAATAAGCTAAGAAGATTCTTGATAACTTTAATGTGGAAAAGTTTAGAATAAGTTGATAATGGAAAGTATAGAAATGACTAAAAATGACAACTTTAGAAGGTTCTATATGATAACTATAATTTGTACTAAAAATGACAAGTTTAGAACGTACTAATAATGACAAACTTAGAATGTATTATAAATAAAAACTTTAATGTCTTCTGATAAATACTGTTTGGTATATACTAATAATGACAATTTTAAAGGCACTATTAATGATAACTTGAATATGTACACATATTCACATGTTATTATAATACATGTACTCTATTATGTACACATAATCACATGTTTACAATATTGTAATAAAGTTTAAAAATTTATATTAATAATAATGTTAATGTGTAGCAATAATGACACGTTTTAATTACATTGATAATGTAAAGTTTAGGAAATACTAATAATAAAATAATTAGAAGTTACTATTAATGATAACTATAATACGTACTAATAATGATTAGTTTTGAAAAAAGCTAACAATGTCATATTAAAAGCCAGTAATATACTAATAATGACAAGTTTTAAATAATTATAAACTTTGGAGTATTGCCAAGTTTAGAATATACTAATAATGGTCCTAATAATGATAGCTTTAATGTGTACTAATAATGACAAGTTTAGAATAATAAAGAAGATATGTTAGTATTTACTAATACTGATATTTTTCGAATATACGAACAATGACAACTTTAGAAAGTATTGTTAAAGATAACTTTAACGTGTACTAATAAAGAGAAGCTTTTAATGATAATTTAGATATGTGTTAATAATAACAAGTTTATAATATACAAATTTTGACAAGTGTAGAGGTACTATTGATAATGAATTGAATGTGTACTAAGATGACAAATTTAGAAAGATACTATTAATGATAACTTTAATGATACTAATGATACTAATGATACTTTAATTATACTAATGATACTTATGATACTAATGATACTAATGATACTTTAAAGATACTATTAATAATAACTTTAATGTGTAGTTACAAAGACAATTTGATAAGGTACTATTAATGATAACTTTAATGTGTACTAATAATGCTCGTGGTGTCCCGTCTTCATATCTCATTATATCTAAACTGTTTTTAAATTCATGTATTGTTTTTTGCACACACCACTTTCTCATCTGACTTGTTCAAAATGTCGTTTAGGCGAACAAGTCGTGATCATAACGATACCTTGTATTCTCAAACTGGACATATTGAAAGTGTGTGTGTGTGTGTGTGTGTGTGTGTGTGTGTGTGTGTGTGTGTGTGTGTGTGTGTGTGTGTGTGTGTGTGTGTGTGTGTGTGTGT
>NW_027467569.1:80000-82500 GCF_046742065.1 Oratosquilla oratoria
TATCTATCTTTATCAGTATAATCTCACATAATATGTCTTCGATCGTAGTAAATAACATGAAATAGTAAGGTTATGTGGCCCTCCATACCAACAGAATAGTGACTAGTGGCCCGTTGGGAAAAAAGGTTGTAGACCCCTGGTGTAGACGCTAGTATTGAAAGACTCATCTTGTTGTTTGACGAGTATGTGCAGGAATGGTACTCCTCCTTCAACGCAGTCCTCTATGGTGAATTTAAGCTCTGATGTTTGCTGGAGGTGAAGTCGGAGTTGTTCTACTTCTGTTCTAGTCTTGGCCATGATGAATATGTCGTCTAAATATCGGCAGTATATATATGGTTTCTCAGTTGCCTTAAAAACTTCTTCCACGCAGCCCATAAAGAAATTGGACATTAGAACACTTAATGGAGAGCCCATAGCAACGCCGTCAATTTGGTAATATTTGTTTCCTTGTGAACAAATGAAAAGGGCTTCTATGGTGCAACATTCAAGTAGTTTACGGAGCACTTGTTCAGGGATGTTAAGGATAGGGGTGGCTTCATTGTGGTATATTCTATCGATGATGTCGTTAATACTGCGGTCTAGAGGAACCGCACTATTAACTATATATATATATATATATATATATATATATATATATATATATATATATATATATATATATGTACATTACGAGAAGGCCTTTGACTCGGTTGAACAACTAGCAATACTAAACTCGCTACGCAAGCAGGATACAAACGAACAGATCGTAAGGGTTTTAGAAAAGATTTATGCGAAAGGTACCGCTATAATTCGACTACATATATTTACAGAAAAGATCAAGATCGAGATGAGAGTACAGTAAAGCGATACAATTTCACCGAAACTATTTACAGCTTGCTTGGAAGATATTTTGAAAAGATTGAGTTGGGAAAAGAAAGGTTTGAAGATTAATGGCGAATATTTGCACCACCTAAGATTTGCGGATGACATTATTCTTGTTTCAGAAAGAGCAGAAGACTTGCAAGATATGCTGAGTGATCTAAACAAGGAAAGTGTCAAAGTAGGTTTAAAATGAATAAAAGTAAAACCAAAGTAATGTTCAATACGAAAGTTCAAAGTAAAGAGAATGTAATTGATTATGAGAGTCTTGAAGAAGTTGAAGAGTATGATTATTTAGGCCAGATGGTGAAAGTGCGAAAGATCATGATAATGAAATAAAAAGACGCATTACAATTGGTTGGAAAGTGTTTGGTAAGTATAATAAGATCCTGAGAGGCTCTCTACTATTATGTTTGAAACGTAAAGTTTACAATCAATGCATTCTACCAGCAATAATCTACGGATGTAAGACTTGGAAACTATCGAAGGTAAAGGAATAAAAAATAAGGACAGCACAGAGGAGAATGGAGAGATCAATGATGGGAATAACGCTGAGAGACCGAAAGAGAGCAAGTTGGGTGAGAGAGCAGACTAGAGTGTATATTGTATATTTCTAATGTCTCTAAGGAAAGATTTGCAGCTTTTGTATTAAACGGTGACTCCATTAGAAGACAGTAGTGTTATCTATATTCTATTTGGTTGAATGTAGAGGGGTTGATGTTAATGCATGATAAGATTATCTGTAAATAATTTTGATTTTGAATGGGTATTTTTTTTTCATCGATCTTTTCTGTTACTCTTTTCATAGCGTCTAGTGCTCCATTTCTTGGAACATTTCTTTTTGTGTACGTTTGTGTGTGTGTGTGTGTGTGTGTGTGTGTGTGTGTGTGTGTGTGTGTGTGTGTGTATGTGTGTATGTGTGTGTGTAAGTGTTTGTTTATGTCTTTGTATTCATGTCTGTGTGTTTGTGTGTTTGTGTGTTGATGTATGTGTGTATGTGTTTATGTGTATGATTTTATGTGTATGTGTTCATATACATGTGTTCAAGTGTAAGTGTGTATGTATTCATGTGTTTATATATATGTGCATGTCTATATGTGTACACGTATATGTGCATGTATATATGTGCACGTGTTTTTCTGTATGTGCGTTAGTGTGTGTATATATTTGCTTCCTCATCCTGCCACTCACTACCCTTCATTCTATTTCCTCCCGTCCTCTTTCTTCCATACACAATCTTTGCACACCTTGTGAATCCCTCCTTGAACCATCCATATTCCTCCTCCAATCTAAGTTCTACTTTATCCTTCATTCCATTCCACTCCTCTCTAAGCTTCTTCTTGTACTTCTTATTTTCTTTCTCATTTAACCCGTACGTCGCCAGGCGAATGTTGTATATACTCACCCCTTCCAGCGTCGGAGGAAAAATCGATTATTTATTGCTTAAATCAACAAAATTATGTAAAACCAATATATTTTGCTTATTTTGATTCACCTTAGCCTATAAGTGGAGAAACTGGGTAGATTTTGTCGAGATATGCGTGCGAAACTTTGGTAGAACATCCGTAGGACATCCTTAGTTGAACGAGGTCGTATTTTGTCGGAGAAGCTTAGTTAGAATTTCAGAGTGAATGAATTTGAA